>NC_142735.1:9632500-9807500 GCF_051943395.1 Hippocampus bargibanti
TTTCATTATTTACAGTACAGTTTAGCACATTTTCTTGTCAACTAGTCTCCACACACTGTAATTGTTTTGTCATATTAATTTGATGTATGATATTTTTGTGGTTAGCTGACAAAGTAATTGTGGGGGATAATCTGACAAGAAGATGAAAGATGAATGTAAGTCCATGTTTCAGTTTTAGGGAGTAGGACAAGGCATTTTATTTATAGAGCACATTTCATACACAAGGCAACTAACTTAATCAGCTTTTGAGTGATGCTTCCACCATTCTATACTTTCTGTTCTTTCACGCAGAATCTAACTTCATTTGTGAGTGAGTCCAACTGAAATCGGAATTATTTATACAAAAAACTAATTAGCATATGCAATGTTGATGTTGATTGAATTCACTTCAAGTCAACCAATAGTCTAATTTATAATAATATGTAACACTAGTTATCAACACAATTATTGAAGGATTCAATGTTAACATGACTTTAATAGGTACTGTATTCCACATATAAAATTTCAACACAAATATGTAAAGTTGAGGGGATCACTTATAGTGTGACAGATGAAAGAATACAGTTCAGCTGTATTTCATTTTTAAGATCAACACATTTGCATTTAATCTTTCACAACTGTCTTGTTTTTATACATTTACTGTATTGTGGCACATCCATTTGTTGGCAAGACATTTCAATGGATACTGATTGGAATTGCATGTCTGTCTTCAAGTGCAGTGTTAAGCTTCAAACAGATCACAGTTTCAGTGGTTTACTATACTATTAAAAGTCTCTCTTTTTTAAGAATCAACATTCTTGTTTTTCATGAACACTTACAGACCAACTATATTTTAATTTTAGGCATGATAGTGACTTAAGTATTTTTTGAGGCTGTAAAAAGTTGGGCAACCACTGCTTTCGACAAATTGAGTGATGGATATCTTGTAATAGTCTTTTAGTCTGACGAAGAACTACATGCAGCAACATAATAAGGACTGATGATTTGTAACACGACACAGTGAGCCTCTGGTCGCCCACATCAAAGTGTCTCCAAGGAATATTTTGGAAAACTCGGCGGTAGTCCCGGGCCGCTCCACACACACACACACACGCACACACACACAAACACAAGCACACACACGCACGCACACACACACACACACCTTAAAATAAGTCATCTACAACAACGCCCGTCAGCCGGCAGAACCTGCTTGGATGGTCTCAGCCCACAAAACCCTGTCACTTATCTGGAGCAATAAACGTCTTTATGCCACATGTGAACGTTTGAAGACCATCAAGTCACATGGAGCTTCCTCCTGTGGAACATCCATTAGCATTTACACATGATGGAACAAAATGGATCGCTTTCACCAAGGAATAACTAGCTTGGAAATGGTCCCACACAGAAGAAGGTACACAAAATGCCCAAAATGTTCCATCCGTGATTGTCATGGTGCATGGTTATACTGATTTTTTTCCATTTTCATTTTGCAAAGCCTCCTTCACCACTGTGGTTAAAAATGTTTTTTGGAGAAGTGTGCATAACTAACATACCATAAAAGCCAGCTCCGTGTTGTTGTTATATAATGTTATAATGAGTGACTTCATTAGAGCTGGCATTGGGCCAGACTTCAAGGTGATCACCGCAGGCGGATTGAGGCTGCATGCGTGTGCCTGGTGGGGAGGTGAAGCACAGTCTTTTCCGCACCTATTGGCGATGGTATTTAGGCAAAATTGTTAAAGGGCTTTTATTAAAATTCAATTAATAATTTTAAGCCACTGCAATGTTGGATATGCACATTTTGACCTTGAACAAACCTTCTTAGTATACAATTGGAACAGTAAAACAAACACTAAAAATTCAATTGAAATTGTGGTGCTCAATGTAACTCAACTTATTTCCCAGCAAACAGCAACTTGGCAAATCACCCAATATCCAAATATAAGGCCACACGCAGTTTATTACCACTCTCAGTTCAACTTTACCATCAAAGTAAACAAAAAAAAAAGAATTCACCTGTATTCAAAACAATCGCAATGTAATTGAGCATAATGAAAACGCATTAGACTGGCCAATGAATAGTTTCAGTGTTATAATCCTTTCAAGGACAACCAACACCATTTTTTTTGTTTCCTAACTGACATCAGAAAAACGTTTTATAACATCTAAAATACCCAAAACATGCAGGCTGATTTTTTAGTCAAATGCAAAACACCAATAAAAACGAGTTAAAGTGTCCCAAAACTACTTCAAAATGACCTTGGAGATGCTGAGTTTCAGAAGGTCCCGCCCCCTTGTTCGTGACGTCACGCCAGGACGTCATGCCTTGCTCTAGATTCTAGAGCAAGGCATGACGTCCTGGAGTCTAGAATCAAGACAATGGCTTCAGATTCGGAGAAGATGCTTTCTTGTTACTCATCCAGTTCTGAATATGTTTTAAATAGTTCTGAAGAGGAAAGCATAAATGTTTGCAATCTATTAAAGAAGTCCTCCCGTATCAATTCGAGCCGTCAGAACTCCAATGTAGTGTCCCAGAAAATGCACAAGATGGCGCCGAAGCTCCGTTGGAAATGGGCTGATTTGTCTGCTGGGAATTTGTGTCAACTAGTATCAAATAGTAGTCTTGGTGCAACATACAATGATTCACCATCGCATTATTTATGTGTTTCCCTTCTAATTTTGCCATCAACACGTAGTTTTCAGACCAAAGAAAGTACCCAAAATGCATTGTGTGTCGGTATCTCGGTCAGGGGCGTTCCTGACGTGACGTCACATCAGGCATCGTCATCAACTCGAAAACAAGACTTCCGGAATATTCAGTGTGAGTCTTAAAATATAGCTACATGCGGTGGAATCTTTGTAAAATACGCTCAGTAGAAGTCATTTGAAACAATTTTACAAATTATGGATACAACTTGTCCAGAGACGTCAGTTGTCCTTTAAGTGAATTGTTTTGGGGGAGGATAGAATGGACTAATGGCAGTCTCATTCATTAAGAACATTTAAAAAATGAAAGATACATTGAGCAGATTGCTGTTCCAAGAATGGACACTTAATTAATTTAATTTGTATCTCAAGGAAGCATTTTTTGATATTCAGAGTTAAATACAGTTGAACTGGATTGAGACAAGAATTCTTTTGTGTACGATAAAACAGAGCCCACTTGCCTCTTGTGGCAATAGACCAACACTTTGATACTAGATAACACAAGTACAGTCTTATAAAATCTTGGAAGATGCTGCATCACGGGCTTCACAGATGGGAGAAATCTTATTATTTCGGACCTCACATTCCACTCGTGTGAAAAAAAACTTGGGCACCACAGCAATTTGCTTTGTTTAAGAATGTAGAAAATGTGTTGCGATTTAGTGTATTTAATGCGAAATGGCAAAACCACATGCTGTACATAGTCTATATAGTGTTCTGGAGTTTGCGTTTTGAAATTCGCCGATGTTGCTGAGTGGTATTCTTGTCTATTTTTACTAGTCGGAGGTCAGAAACTTCAAATGTGCCTCGTTTTCTAGAATGCAACGAGGGAAGCGGCAGGAACATGCTGTCAGGGAGACAAAGAAATTACTCCATACAATCACTGACCTGTAAGCAGCTCATCCACACTAATACTGCCATTGAATCACAGCACTGTCTTACATATAAACCATAAAAGTTCCATCATCGTCTTCCAGGCCCTGGTTCTGAGTCAACGTGACTGTACATAAACTAAATGTTCAAAAATTCATACATGGAAACACAATAACAAAGCCTTTGAGTCTTTTCAAAATGATCACCGGATTATGCATGGAATGATCAGGGTTCACCACTGGTTGCTGACCCAGTGCGACCGAGCGTTTATTCCCTCATTGACAGCAGATATGTTGCCTTTGAAATAGTTGTTCCAGATTTATTGTGTTGCAATATCAAAGTGAAAGAAATCCATTAGCGAAAGAGGAGCGAGACGCTTTTGATGTCGGGCTCAAACAAATGCTGAGACAAACAATTGCACCAAGTGGCGTCCATCACCATCAATTATCTTCTGACTTTTATCATCTTTGCCCTCATTTGACGCACCCCCATTGAAGCGTTGCCATTTCATTGGTTGTATCATAGCAAGAATGTTGCCCAATAAAAGTTAACTAAAGAAAAGAGCGTGGAACTGTCGTGGCTTGGAATTGAAGCGGATTTACGTGGGACAGGAGATGTGAAACAGTCTCTTTTCGTCAACGGATGCTACAGCTTCAACAATTAGCTTGTAGCAGACGTGTACATTTCACCATGACGTCTCTGTTCCACTGGTGAAAAAGATGCTTTGATCCTCTTTTCTTTCATCCAGAACTTCATACAACAAAGATGGTGCAGAAAGTGGTTAAAATTGAATGACCGTCTGTGTCTTTTGTGTTGTGTCACATTGTTTTTTATTTAGTTTTTTGTTGTTTTGACTTGAAGATGGCGCCGCGAAAGTGGCCGCCTTTACAGCAGGTCCTGTATTTTGATTTTCAACTTCTTCCTTTCCTTTCCTCTTACTTTCATAACTTTTCTGCTGTGAAATGTAAATGTCTCCACTGCAAGACTGATAAAGGATAATAAAATCCAATCCAATAGTAAAATTGCAAAAGATGATTTAGATGCAGAAAATAACAACAAAGCAAAATACAACCCCCACATCACGACACATTCTATTTGGGGCAAAATGAATGATGCAAATGTCATCATCTTAATCTGAACAGTGTGAACAAACCGCAATCTTAAATGTATTGACATGGTCCATTGTTGATTTTGACACTGAATTGTGGATTCAGTGTCCTGGAAAGTTTGACCATGAGCAAACTTTTTTCCTCTTTTTGAGTGGGACCAAATGTGATCAGAAAACAAGTTAATAAGGTAATTGTACGTGCTACCACCTCAGGAAAGAGCCTTGAATTGAGCTTTACATCAATTTAAATTACTGATGGCGTTTTAAAACATCAAAGTTTTTTGCCAGAGTAGAAATGAAATAAAATATCAGAGGGGAGGTGAAACACTGAATCAAAAATTTTACGTGTGCCATTGCGGTTTGACTGAGGGAAAGGTTTCTTCAGTCGTCATCTGTACTTCTTTAAAGGTGTCGGTCGTTTCGCTCCTCATCCAAAGAGCTTCATCAGCAAACTAAAATTGAGCTGGTAACCCTGGCCCTTTGCAATTCTCAATAATCAAATGTGAAAAAAAACTGGACACTTGTAAATATGGGTTGATACAATACAGCTACATATATCAATATGCCTTTCTTCATACTTGCACTACGTACAGTTTTTTTTATAAAACGGTTTTGCACATTTACAGTATACAGTTGACATTTTTATTTTGCTATGCTTAGAATATCTTGTTCTCTATCCTTTCACCCCCCCCCCCCCCCCACCCCATCCCCTTTCAAATTGCTGCTGTGGACTGCAAATTTCCACATTGTGGGACGAATAAAGGTTTTCTGATTCTGATATCCCTAATGCACAGAGGTGGCCGTGGCAGACCTCTGCTCTGATAGGTCCTTGCTCTAAGGTTGGGGAAGCAGTGGAGCATACCCCGAAGCCAATCTGATCTATTGTTCTTTTCCTGGCTCTGGTTTCACCTCATTAGCCAATCTGATTACCTCTCCAATCTGATTACCTCTAGTGTTCTATCCCTGGCTCTTATTTCACCGCATTAGTTGATCTGATTACCCCTATTGGACTATCCCTGGCTCTAGTTTCACCTCATTAGCATGATGAAACCTATGTGGTATTGGCCTAAGAAGTCTGTTGTAAGCTCGGTCTAAATTAAAACTTAAACCAACATGGCGATTTAGTGAAGGGATTTGCTGTTTTACACAGACGCAATGCAGTTTGATTTGATCGTCCGCAAGTACTGGTACTCCATACAGGACAACGGCAATTCTGCGTTGACCATCGGTCATCGCACTTCACCATACCATGAACAAAATACTTGTGAGAACACAACCTCACCTTCCTTTTACTTTGCGTTCACACCTGATTCATCTGAAACTTCAAAACAGTTGATGACCACAAATCCCACGAGGACTCGCTGTTAGAACTTGGTTAGAGTTTAGCGCAATGTCAAAGGTTGGTTGTCATGGTTACAAGACCACCAGGAGGAACTTGTTTGAGGTCACACCATGACACCTGAGTGTGTTGTCGCTTTAAAGGCTAATTTCACGTGAGGCCACTGGAAGGAAGGGTTTGGAAGGGTGACAGTTGAGGGGTCACGGTCAGTGCGTGTATGTTTTTGTGGGTGCGGTGTGTGCACGTACAGTTAGAGAGCAGATTTATGAGCAGCCTGTTGCCAATCAAATGTGCATTCCTTCACTAACTCAACACACACAAACGAGGAGGCATAGACGCACACATATGAATTCAGGGCAGCGCAGATCTGCGCGTGCACACACACGGGCTGAATAATCCATATAACCAAAGCCGTGTGTTGTCACATACATTTTGCTGGGTCAAACACCCACACTGGATTTACTATCAAGGTTCTCAACATTGGTGACTTAGTCGATGCTGTCAAACATGAGCAGGCGTGTTGTCTAACCGCTTTTGAGCGTGCCACCCCTAATCTATGGTTAGTCGTTTTAGTTCATGCGACCTGTCAATTCTGTCTCCCCCGTTACGAATTGCTTCCAAAATCTCAATGAAAAGTGAAACTTGGCTAAGGCTTCGGCCTAATTGCCTTTGCTCTGTTTTCCTTTGACTAATTGGCTCCACTCGTGTCCTTCATCCTCATCTTTCATTCCTTACTTCCTCTTTTTCAGACAACCCCCAAGCAACTCCCCCACTTCTTTAAAAGCATGGGTGGGGATTTTTTTTGTGTGTATGCGTGTGTTTGTGTACTTAGTATTCATCCTAAATTTAGGGTGTGGAGGATGATGCGGCCTTCAAGCACATTTTATTAGGCGCATTTGTAAGTTGCATAGTTTTGGTTTATTTATTTACATATTTATTTTTGTGCTGTGCTTTGTAACACTGCAGATATGTCAAAAATTACTGTGAATGTGTATATACTTTGAGAAGACTATAGAAAGTCGTTTAAAATGTTCCACTTTTACCTTTAGAATTTCAAGATCAATTTCTTTATGTTGCTGAACGGTGTCATCGCTACAATGTTTTGGAAGTCAAGCAACTGGGGTACGTTGTTTTTTTTCCTTCTTGTGCCATTTTGCTGCATTCCAAATGAAAGAGTGAATCAATTCATCCAATACAATACATATTTAATTGACAAAACAATACAATGCTTCTTGATTTATATCACGCTTTCACGACAGCTCTGCTTGATGTTTTTACCGCCAACTGAGTTATAGTAGGTTTTTTGTGCCATACGTCGTTATGAACTTGTGGGAGGAGAGCTGACACCTTGTTCGCTCATCACTAAAACTCTCCTTCTCTCGTGTAGTAATTTAAAGAATACCTTCAAAGCATGTGACAGCTAACTAATGTGTGCTATAGTGTACCGTATGTTGAGTTTTGCAGGACAGACAGAAGGGAGGAGGAGAGGATTTGAAAGGGGGGCTGTGGTGAGATTTTTTTTTTCTACGCCGAGGGGCCATGTTAATTTGGCAAAAATGTAAACAGCATGTGTAACTGTTCAAAGCGTGACCGACTCATTTTATATGTTCCCCTTTTTCCCGTTGCTCTCTCTCTCTCTTCCCCTGTGGGTGCTGTGGATTTGTGTCAGTGGGGAGTCTGCTTGGAATTAACCCCTCCATTGCTGCTTGATATTGACGCAGGCCGATCAAACAGCATCCTTATCCCAACCTCCTTGCACAATCTTTCAATTGTTCTTTGTTTCGTGTGTGTGTGTGTGTGTGTGTGTGCGCATGTGTGTGTGTGTGTGTGTGTGTGTGCGTGTGTGTGTGTGTGTGTGTGTGTGTGTGTGTGTGTGTGTGTGTGTGTGTGTGTGTGTGTGTGTGTGTGTGTGTGTGTGTATGTGTGCGTGCGTCTGTGTGCGTGTGTGTGTGTGTGTGTGTGTGTTTGTGTGTGTGTGTTTGTGTGTGTACCTGTGCCATGCCTGTGCACACTCACAGTCATCCACTCAACCATCACAATAATACATTTTGTGTTTATGCCTGCATGTTGCGTTTGTTTAATCGCCCAAGGACAGACTTTTTGTTTAAAAGTGAATGGAAATCAGTGTGTGTGTGTGTGTGTGTGTGTGTGTGTGTGTGTGTGTGTGTGTGTGTGTGTGTGTGTGTGTGTGTGTGTGTGTGTGTGTGTGTGTGTGTGTGTGTGTGTGTGTGTGTGTGTGTGTGTGTGTGTGTGTGACTAACCTGAATCATGTACGTACTTCCACATATCAGTAACAGCTAATAAGACTGGCACTTAAACCTTGTTGTGCATGGCCCCAAAACCTTTAGCGTCACTTTAATTAAAGATAATTCACGAGGGCTAAAAAGTAATCTCAAGTCAACCCTTTGCTCTCCTCACTCTGCGCACAATCAATATTAACAGTTATTAGCATGGTTTTATTTGATTTCTTCAAAGAAGGACTAATTAAAATTTAACTTGGAGAACAAATTGTGAATATTTTACTTCAATTTCAGTTTGTTTTTCTTTTTCTGTCATTGGACTATACATGGAGTAATTTCTGATCAAGAGTCAATTACAGATAATGGTGAGAAAAACGCAGAAAAAATACTTCAACACACAACACAGTGTACAACACTTAACATTTCACAGCTTTCCACAATGATTGCAATTTTCTTTCTTGGTTTTAGAATATCAAAGAAAAACAACTTCCTTACTAAAAGTAGTTGTTCATCTTGATATCTGTGTTGATTTGTAGTCACGCAAGTCATGGTAATTCAGAAAGGGTTTATTGAGGCAACGGGACTTTTGTGTTGAATTTGTGTTTGTGTTTTTTCTTGTTTTTTTTTAATATCGCTCCAAAATAACTAAAGAGAAGACAGGTTTGAAATATGAAGGCATACCTCCACACAAATACGTACAAGGACGAAAAGAAGACAATAAAAAAAATAATTACAGGTTTGTACTTACAGATGCAGAATGTCATTTTCCTCCCTCCAAATTCTTTTATTTCCTTTCAGTGATCAGGAGTTCATTAATGAGATGTAAAGACTTTCAAGGTGCTCTCTCGTTAGAGTTTTATCCCCTTCTCCTTTGAAGCAAAGGTTGCGAATGAAGAGGAGGTCCAGAGCAGGTGATGTTTTGTTCTAAAGAAGCTTCTCGTCAGGATGGAGCATCTGCTCCTACGTCTATGATCGGTGTGACACTCTCAGAGGCGACGAAGTCTTTTTGTAGCCTCTTCCTCCACCACCACCACCCCTCCTCGTCCTCATTCTCCTCCTTTCATCCCCTTTTGCACATTTCTGAATCCCGACTTTCTTCTTCATGGTAATCCTTATGTCTGATTCACCGGTTTGACGCATCACTGCTCGCCCCGGAACCACGAGACTTGTCTCAACTCATCTCCGTCTTCACGCACGCAATCGTCATCGCAGCCTCCGCGCACGCTGACTAGTGATCGTTTGATGTCTGCGCGCCACTTACGTCCTCCTCTTATTTAATCAGTTTCCGAATAGTTGGGAGGATAATCCAACGAGACGAATGGAAAATGTTCATCTTTTACGCATGCACGCATGGCCGCATGAATGCGCCAATTTTCATTAATGTAATCAATAAATATCAACAACATTAAAAAAACGAAATATCAGGCATAAAAATGGAATGTGAAATTTAAATTTCTACACTGCGAAACTAATAAAGGCAAATCCAATCAAAATCCAATCCAAACATAAATTAAGCACAACTGTACGTTTTTGACACAAAAAATGACCATACACATCATTTAAAACATTCTAAATGAGCATTTTCACAACCCTTGTTTATCCAAAGCATGGATTTTACATTCTCAAGAAAAACCAGAAAACTAAATGTGACAAAAACTGGATACACAAGTTAATTAATTGTGGTTGCTACATGAAGGGGAGGGGCTTAATTGTTCCTGCATGTCACAATGTAGCCTACAGTGGATAATAACTTATTTCTCTAATCATTTTAAGACCATGCAGTTAAGTAAACTTTAATATTACTCGGCACCCCACCTGATAAACAATTGCGGCTGGGAAACCACTCCTCTAAATAGTGACAATAGTGCAAGAAAATTATTATTTTTTCAATGCTGCAGCGTCACAGCAATGCACGGATAAAATAATTTGCATACAGGTCTATTAAATGTTTACAATTTCTCGTTGCTTCTGGTAATTTCTTTACAATTACAAGTATTTTCACCAGATGTCACACGAATGATTTTGTATGTCGTGTTCACCTTGCATGCTCATTAAACTGCAAAATGTCCTATAGTGAGACCAGACATGCTCGCATTCCCTACACTAAACGCAAGGATATATACTCCCAAAGTGTGCTAAATCACTGGTACGTTTGCATTGCATTACATAGATGGAGAAATTGTGTGCACTGATTATAATCATCCAGGAAAACAAACCCACTCGCAAACCTCCTATAACGCTACGTACTTCATGTCAGAATTAATACAAATCTGAGGAAGGAAATAACTTGTGAAGATGCATTTTTTTGGCAAAAAAAATATTGGTACTGTTATTATTATTAGTTTATAAACTGTAGCTACACGAAAGTTGTTACCCGTGTCAAATCTGCCCTGGTCTTCCTTTATTCAATTAAATCGCATGTCTGTTTTCTGACAAAACCGAGGTTTTCAAAATTCCTTACTCTATTCATTTTGTAAATAACAAATATCAGTCTTATATTTAAAGGACGATTCTTCATTAAAATGCGTTTTCATTTTAACTTGAATGATCATTTCATGATCATTCAAGTTATTATTCAGGCTTGAAATGCACATTTCGTTGCTTCGTCACTTGACTTCATTTATTCGGCACCGTTCGAATTCCTTGATTTGGTTTTTGTTTTTAATTTTTGCTACAATTTATACTTGAGAAAAAATGTACTTCAACGGCAACGTGGCAATGATCTGGTTTCATTCGATGAGTTTAGCGACATCTAGTGGGAGAAAATATTCACTACATTATAAGACAGTAAGGTGTCAAAACACAAACTTCTAAAATATGTTTTGCATGAGCACGTCGTTGGCTTAATGTGAATTTCACTCTAAATTGTGTGTTTTTAATTTGGAATTATTATCATACGTATAGATCACAGAGTGCATTTGATCTTGCTACCGGAAGTAATACCGAACACAATGCCGTCGGAGCTTCCTGTGACGTGTGTTAGCGCCTAACGCTACACGCGGGAAAACAGGCAGACGTGCCCATAGATCACCGGTAGGACTTTGAAATTTTCATTCTACGTGTTAATCGTTAACTATAGGTAAATCTTTAAGATTTGTAAGTGACAAGACGCGTTGTGTCTGTCCTTAGTTCGTGTTAAATTCATTAACTCCACTTTGTTTCCTTAGACCGGCCTTGCTCGCATGAGCGCTCGACGTGAAGCGTTTGGTGTCTAAATGAGGCGGTGCTTGATCTAGTTTTCTTTTAGCCTCCATACGGGCTGCGGGCTTTCAGATCGCAATACAATGCAATTGTTTAAAACAGGCGCGCCTAGTGGAATTCGAGTTAGCTTAGCTATTAATCTTGAAGACATACGTTGAATGAACGTGGCATTATTGAAACGCTCCATGCTGTTTGGAAACAATGCGAACGTGAAACCAGGCAGAGAGTAAGTGCCACGAGCAGCCCAAAATAGTACGAAACAAAGCTAATTTAGGAAAAGTGCAAGTTTACGGAATCACGACTCTTGAGTGTGAGTGGACAAGAAGCTACCTTCGTCTTTACTATTGCCTCCTCTTTTCGCAGTTACCTAACGTCGTTTTCTATGAACATGTCAAAAACACATGTCGTTATGTGTATTTATTATTGTTATTCCGTTTGTGTGTCAATAGAGCATCAGCCTGTTGCTGAGATGGGAGACACGTTGGAGTTCAATGAGATTTACCAGGAAGTGAAAGGCTCCTGGGTAAGTACCGTAGTAAAACGTTACATTACCGACGATGTATCGATGATTTGTGCGACCCCTCCCAAAGAGAAGCAACGTTGGATACATTGGTCGCACAGTGTTGGTTTCAAATGTCGTAGTCCCCTGTATATCCACTGTATATCCATACATTGACCAATTTGCTTCTTTTTTACACCCTAATTATTTCATGAAAAACTAATCAATTCGCATTTTCGGTTCTTTTTGACCATTTCTGCTTCCAAAAAATGTTAAATATAACAGTAGTGCATTGGTGTCAGTGAACCATGTTTAAGTGATTCATTTCGACCGAAAGAAAAGATTTACTGTTCGAGGAGGAACAAAATTTAGTCTTGGTTGTTCGCAGAAGTTACAGTATTTCAATCCCCACTTACTCATGAACCATTAATCTGTCCCCCCCCCAGAAATCTCAAATTCCTTAAAACAGGCTGTGTTCAAGCTGTTTTGTGTGCCCCTCACCTTAAATGTGAACAGATTATAATGTGACACATAATTACACCACACATATGCAAATCAATAACGTGACTGCCTGAGCGAAGTCAGTTTAGCTTAATGGAACCACCTTTATGTACCACCAAGCACGATGGCCGCAGAGCTTTTCAGCACACATTGATGCATGAATTTTGCTGCCTTTTTGTGCCAATGATTGCAACTTGCAGCACTGTGCTGCGTTCACTTTCCTTAACTTTTAATAGGCTGCTGAGCATTTGTGTTTTGGACATAGAGCTCGAGGGTAAACACTTTGCGGTCCCCACCTGGGGGGGACTCATTTTGAAACTCAGAGTTGGGTGGAAGCCACATAAAAAGAAACTTTTATTTATGCTGCTTCCTTTTTATGTAACTGTAGAAATGCCACAGCATGAAGAATATTCATCATAGTTTATGACGCTGGCAACATTCCCCATAATTTCATGTTGTTCACATTGCTTTGGATGCATTAGGCTAGATGTCATTTATTAGCTGTTCTTTGTCTTTCACATAGATGGATACAAACACAATCCACCCATTGTGTAATATTATATAAAGTTACGTGATTTATAAAATTATTTTATAATGATTATTGATGGCAGCAGCTGTACAGTTAAAATCAATAAATTAGTTTGGCTACATACAGACACATGCACGTACACAGACATAGCAATCACGGGTGCGACTGGCTAAATTAAATTCATTAAATACTCAATGACACGTTTATTTAATATTGGCACTCTGCAGCTTATGTTTCTCCTGCAGTATTTTAGAGAAAACTGAAAGTGTTGCATGCTGCGCACTTCTCAAGAAAATTTCGGTACTGTAGATTGGATTGGATTTGCCTTTATTAGTCTCACAGATGAGATGAGAATGTTCATGAGACCACTCAAAGTGCACAATAAACTGTCTCTACATTGTGGATGAATACAGAAGTAAACTTGAAAATTGAAAAAAAAAACCAATTGTGCGATTTTGTCAAGTTGGTTGTATTTAGTTCAACTTGAGCAACACGGGGGAAAAACAGCGAAATGTGCGATTTCTCATAGGCTTGAAGGCACTCCTCCCCGTCGCCTGCTGCCATTTTCTGCCACGACACGCCATCTGCGTTTACTCTGGATGGGATCGTGTCATGCGAATTGTGAAATATGTGACTGGTGTAAACATAGCATAAGCTCTCCAAAAGAGTTGAACATTAGGTTTACTAATTTTTCAAAAGACCCCCGTGCCTTTTGTTTTCTCTGCAGAATGATGGCCGGCTGCGCTTCAGCAAGCAGAACGTGGTGTACAAGAGCAGCAAGACAGGAAAGGTGGACAGCATCCCGGCAGGTGAACTTAGCCTGGCTCAATGGCGACGTGTGTGTTTAGGTCACGGAATCAAGTTGAGCACTAGCACGGGACACATCTACAAATACGACGGCTTCAGGGATACGGTGAGTGTCCAATTCCATATGTGCAGCTACATTTAGAGGAGTGGTCTGACAGCTGTTTCTGGGTTAATGCTTGGCATCGCTTCCTCTCTTGTGAAATGTTCCCATGAAATAAATGTTACCTTACTTGAGCAAAAGCTTCAAACCTGCTTGCCAAGTGCTGTATTAATGAATGTGGGATGTAACACAAGCTAGGGGGATTCTTAAAGATGACTTCTGTTGCCATTTGGGGAAGGGATCTTTTCTGGCAACATCTCGATCAATATCCTTCAATTGATTTAATACTTATCATCCGGTTTGGACGGGGTGGAGCGGGGCGGCCGTGGTCAATCTTTCAGTCACAGGTCTGACACTTGCATACAAACAGACACGCAGACAGACATTTTACACTTAATGGGCCACATACAGTACTGTAGTATCTCTATTTAAGAGCGGGAATTCATTCCGTAACTGAATCCTTTGACATGTCCCATGAGTTTATTCCACCACCATTTTTTGTTCCATTATTAATGAAGAAAATACTACGTTATAAATTGTGAATACAAAAACCATTATTTGTTTAAAAAAAAAACCACAGTGGATTAATATATTAATTAAACTGAAAGTTTGGCTCACGCCGTAATTTATATTTGTAAAGTGGGGTGGCCAAGTGAGTAACGTCAGAAGCCTCGATTCAGTCACATTGCCTGTTTATTTCACGTTTTCAGCTTTTCTGTGTGAAAGCTTTTGCTTTGTGTTTGTATTTTGTGTGTGTTGTACTATTTGTGCCATTTCATAAACATTGGAAAGTATTGGCAACTGTTGGGGTTTTTCCCCTACTTCCTTCGAGCGGCGGCATATCTGAAGCTTGCCTGTAACTGGGGTTGCATAATATACTGACTCCCTGAATGTGTGTGTGTGTGTGTGTGTGTGTGTGTGTGTGTGTGTGTGTGTGTGTGTGTGTGTGTGTGTGTGTGTGTGTGTGTGTGTGTGTGTGTGTGTGTCATACAGTCGCTTTCGCGGCCTTGTGTTATTTGAGTACTGTAATTACTCTCAAGTGAATATGTTTTTAAGGTATGATGTAATATTGCGTCAGCACACCTGCATGAATATTGCCCTGCAGCTGCATTTACGCACGCACACTCATACACATGAATCTAATTGAAATTGCAGTATCAGTGTGATTAAGCACAATTCAATCTTCTGCAATCGTTCAGCCCAAATAGTAAGTACTGTATTGTCCAGTGTATAAGGTGCACCCCAAGTGTATTTTCAAACTTGTTCCATATATAAGGCGCACCTTCAATCAATAAAAAAAACGTTTTCCAAATCTAATATATAAATATACAAAAGTTTTCCAAATATAAGGCACACCACATTATAAGGCGCAACAGAAGTCAACTTTTGAAGAAAATATAGGCTTTTGGGTACACCTTATACACCGGAAAATATGCTATTTTGACGAGCAGTGGTACTTGTGTGCAGTTCAGCAGAAATGTCCCCCACACCTCCCTCCAAAATAAGGGTTCTTGCTTTTGCTATTTATTCATCACTTGTGGAAAATCTGCATTATTTGTATGTTGAAAGTGAGCACTCCACCCACTGACATATGATAAGTTCCTACTAGGTTTTTCTGTGGTATCATTTCTGTATCGGTGTATGAAACTCCTTTTGGTATCAAGGCAACACAAGTCAGAACTGACAATTTTGGCTTGGAACACAAGGGGAAAAAAAACAAAAGCAACGACTTAAAACCTCAAGCAGAGGAATAACTTGCAAACTCTGACATTCCAACGTAGAATTCAGTTTTTGAGGTGGCGGCGCTAACCAAAGCGCCACTGTGCTGCCTTCATGTGAATGAGTTGTTGAAAAGTCTGTGTGTGTGTGTGTGTGTGTGTGTGTGTGTGTGTGTGTGTGTGTGTGTGTGTGTGTGTGTGTGTGTGTGTGTGTGTATCAGGCCCTAATAGGATTAATGAAGGAAAGCGGCGCTCGCACATGTGCTGCATAAACAGCATAATCATGGCAAGTCAGTGTTTATATCGGTTCACTGAAACAATTTGGCAGAGAGTGACTGCTGTGGAAGGGAAAAAGGTTTTGTTTTTATCTCCATGTGTGTTTTTCTTCTTCCTCTCCCTCGCTGCCGTGCGTGCACAGCAACTGTCAGAATGCCAGGAAATGGGTTGAAAAAAGGCGGTGGTGTAACCCACGGTGGCGTGAGCAGCGTCTCCTGGGGTTAATCAGACCACTTTTCAGAGATAAATCCTCGCATCGCTGAGCACTGACGTGTGATGTCATTGTTTAGTATCCCTCAGCCAGTGTCAGTAATTATTCGATGACGACTAGTTTGGCCTCTGCCTGTGTTCACTCTAATGCGTGGTAACTTTAGCGCTATGTTTGAACGTGTGCCTGGGAGAAGACCTCTTCTGGACCAAGCTCGCCTATAAACAGTGGCGTAAAAATGATAACTATTTTGAACATCAAAAGAAAACGCTCATCAATGCACCCAATGTGAAACACTCACGTGGTCTCCTTTTAAACGGTGCCTTGATTAGCATTCACAAATGGACGGATAACTTTCATGCACACACATATATTCACACACTGATTACAGGGTCTGTAATAAGCAAGCGGACAAGCACATATCCAGGTGTGTAAACTCTTTCCCACAGTCTCATTCTCTTCTTTCGTGCCTGCCACAATCATTTCCACATGTGATGAGGACACCGCCTTGGTGTGTGCATTATTAAGCTGCGTTGGACGACAAATTAGTTCAATGGATTAATGATGCTCACCCTCCTGGGAGGCCCGAATGATAGGCATGGTTTCAATTCAATTAGTCCTTCCAGCACGTGTCCACTTGTTTTTCTAGCTAGTGAGCAAATGTTTTGCAAAGCTTTGACCCATCCATCACTACACAGCATTTTTAACACCTGATTATTCTTTTGTCTGTCTCCCTGCATCAGGACTTTGAGAAGATCTCTGAATTTTTCAAAGCAAACTACAGTGTGGAGCTAACGGAGAAGGACATGTGTGTGAAGGGGTGGAACTGGGGAGCGGCCAAATTTTCAGGTAAATACACAATTGGCAGTCATTTTGGATTTGCAGTTATTTTCGGACACAAAACACGGCGCGCAGTTTGAACTGAATCATATTCAATTTGTGTACATATGCACACCAAAATGTTTTTTTTTTTCTCAGAAATCTGTTCTGTAGTTATGTTGACAACCAATTTGTACATTGCTTTTTGCGCACTCGGCAGAGGCAGCCCAGGCTGAAAAAAAAAGATCAAAATTTTGATTTATTGACAAATAAAAGGCAACTGATTTTTCTTCCACTGCAGGGCCGCTGTTATCCTTCGACGTGAATGACATTACAGCCTTTGAGGTCCCGCTCTCCAATGTGTCGCAGTGCGCCACAGGCAAGAATGAAGTGACCCTTGAATTCCATCAGAACGACGACGCCGAGGTCTCGCTCATGGAGGTCCGCTTCTATGTCCCGCCAGGCCTGGCGGATGAGCGGCAAGACCCCGTGGAGGTGAGAGGAGTTTTTCTCCACCGCTTTTTCTGTGGAGCCATTTAGCAACTGTGCTGAAATCTCCTTGTCCGCCTCCTCTTCAGGCTTTTGCTCAGAATGTGTTATCAAAGGCCGATGTCATTCAGGCCACGGGAGATGCTGTGTGTATTTTCAAAGAACTCCAGTGTCTTACACCCAGAGGAAGGTAAAATGGCCACAAGCCTTAAATGACATTCAGAGCGAGGCTGGGCCAAGTAAGGCCCACATTGTTCCTTAATCTACTGTACCAATGACTGGTATCTCTGTTTTAAAAGTCCAATTCATTCTATCGCCTTAATTGAACACGTTCTGTGTGTGCCAGATACGACATTCGCATCTACCCAACTTTCCTTCACTTGCACGGTAAGACCTTTGACTACAAGATTCCCTACACAACTGTCCTTCGTCTATTCCTGCTGCCACACAAGGACCAAAGACAGATGTTTTTTGTTGTAAGTCTGCATTTTCTATTTATATTTTCACCCTTTATTTGTTGTTGTTGTATTTTTTTACCATCACATATGCTTCTTGTCTTTTGGTGTAGATCAGTCTGGATCCTCCCATTAAGCAAGGCCAGACACGTTACCACTTCCTGATTCTGCTCTTCTCCAAAGAGGAAAATATCAGTCTGTCCCTAAACATGAGCGAGTGAGTTTTGTGCTTCAATTACACTCGACGGATACTTTTGATGTATGTGAACTCTGTCATACCACTACAAATATCTTATATATATATATAGAACTATTTCCACTGCAGGCCCAAGTTATATTCCAGCCAATTTATATTGCCATTCTAAGTGGTACGTGTTATATTGACTGACCAGTACAGCTGCGGATGGAACACAAAGCAGCACATGTTCCCGAACGCCTAAATTGGACAAGTCTTAACACTGGCCAGTAACAACACAAAACTAAACAATGAAATATAAGTAATACCAGTGTCAAAAAATTAGTGGACACCCGGGCAGACATCTCTGAAAAGTTTCCTGCCCGGCCATAAAGTTGCCTGCCGGATTTTTCACAATTTGAAACACAATAAGACGACTAATAGCAAAAAAACGAAAAACACAGTTGTATAGTATAAAGTATAAAGTATTTTCTAAAGTTAAGGAAGTACCTACCACAAATGCTCCCTTGCTGAAGATTTCGCTCCAGTTGACCTTTATCGACATGGTGCACAATGCAATCGTTGCGTTGTCTGCTCAAAGCTACGTGGACTCCTCTTTCAAAACGCTCAAGTACACTTTTCAGTCAGGGTGTAGTCCGAAGCAGGCTTCTTTCTGATTGGCTGCTGGTGCCGAGTATGCAAATTGCCAAACATTTGCTCGTAACGTTTGGGTTATTGAATAAAGCAAACGTTTGATTTGACAAAAAAAACTTCATAGGCCACCCGAGCCGCTACGTTTTGAAAGTTGTACAGTTGTACGGGCCACTGGGCAGACGCTATTTCAAACACTGGTAATACAAAAATGAACCTGAATCATCATGTAGTTAGTCATTGCACAGTTTAAAGAAAAATCAGCACAATGACAATTCCTTCACAGCTCAAAAAATGACACCAATACTCCAGAATCCATTTACCATAAACAATTTAACAATATACATATCCCAAAATATTTGTCAATAAGGATTGCCCCAAATACTTTATTAGGGAAAAATAGTTAACATAGTCACGGCAAATCGAACCCAACTACGCACAGCTGTTTGAGAGTTTTTCCCACTAGGGGGAGGCACAGTTCTCATGGTTGACTGTAACATTTCCTGCGTGTCAACAGGGATGATGTGGAACGCCGATTTGAGGGCAAACTGAGTAAAAACATGTCGGGGTCTCTCTACGAGCTGGTCAGCAGGGTGATGAAGGCCCTGGTCAACAGAAAGATCACCGTTCCAGGAAACTTTCAGGGGTACGTACCAAAACACACAATTCCCATCGTCACATTTTAGTTTTTAATTTTAAATAAATACTAAAGGTACCTTTTCCACTTCCTTCTCAGCCACTCTGGTGCTCAGTGCATCACTTGTTCCTATAAGGCAACCTCGGGCCTTCTCTATCCCCTGGAGAGGGGCTTCATCTACGTCCATAAGCCCCCCGTGCACCTGCGCTTCGAGGAGATCTCCTGCGTCAACTTTGCCCGAGGCACCACCACCACCCGTTCCTTTGATTTTGAGATTGAGACCAAGCAGGGCAACCAGTACACCTTCAGCAACATTGAGAGGTGACTTTGGGAGTTCTTGAGGGATTCCACAAGTCGAAAAAAATAGTGTGCCCCTTCTTGAAAAAAATATTAAACCTATCTTAAAGTCATATATCCTTCACTTGTTTAGTCCTAGAAACAAGAGCCCTCAACTTCCCTATGTTGCCATGTGTCTTTCATTTCCCATCCTCACATTGGACCATTTATTTTTTTCAGGGAAGAGTACGACAAACTGTTTGACTTTGTCAACGCCAAGAAGCTCAACATCAAGAACCGAGGTTTCAAAGAGGTAACGCGGTCGCCCTCTGTGTCAGGACGCTCTTGTCAATCATAATCCATTTCACTTAATGACACTTGTCGCCCTCCCTTCTCCTTGTACTTGTGCGCGTGTGCTTGTCCCTGTATAGAAGAAGGTTCGTATGTTCGTCTCGTGGTTGGTGTAATTCGTGATCGCATGGGGTGCCGGCCGTAATCCAGCACAGTATCGTTGATTTACAATTTGGTTGGGTGTGATGCAAACATTGCTTTTGGATTGGGAAAACAATTGATGAGGTGATTCTTTGCTAACATTGGAACTGGGAGGGCTGCGGGCGTGTGTGTGTTTCTACATGTCTGTTTGTGTGTTCGCATTGTGCAGATTTGAGGGCTGGGGGGGGCTTTTGACATGCAATAACGCAACTGTAGTCGGAGGCAACACTAACACATGCAGCCAGACACATGACAGTTTTTATGCACAAATTCTGCTAGCCCAAAAAGCATTCAGTACCTTTTGGCTGCGGAGTAAAATTCTAATAGAACTAAACTTTTTTTTATTTAATGCATAAACCAACGTTGGCCTTTAACCTTCAGGCGCAGCGCCATCTCTGTGGGAATGATGGACTATATGGGGAGTCTACCTTTTTTTGTAGGTGTCTTCTAACTCTGTACTGTGCTTCCAGGGCATGAAGGGCAAGAAGATTGACGAGTACAGCGACTCTGACGAAGACAAGCACGATGCCTACTTAGAGCGTATGAAGGCCGAGGGCAAGATCAGAGAGGAGGGTAACGACAGTGATGATTCTGACAGCGGCAGCGGTGAGGGATGAGCACATGATGTTTTGTTTTGTTTTCAACTGGGCCATTAAATTTATTTTTAATTGCAAGACACTTAATGAGGAAGGACAAATTGTGTGTGTGTGTGTGTGTGTGTGTGTGTGTGTGTGTGTGTGTGTGTGTGTGTGTGTGTGTGTGTGTGTGTGTGTGCGTGCGTGCGTGCGTGCGTGTGTGTGTGTGTGTGTGCGTGTGTGTGTTTATGGGAACCTTCATGAGCACTCAACACATCTAAAAAACGTTTATTTGTATATTTGGGGGGCGGTGGCGTTGTAATATTCAGTTGGACTAAGACCTCTTGATTTTTTTTCTGCTTTAGATGAGTCTTTCAACCCGGGTGAGGAGGATGACGACATTGCAGAAGAGTAAGGAAAACCCTGACCCCTGTGTATGCACATCTCACAGTTTTCACCACTGAGACATAACTTTTTTTTGCCTTCCGTCGTCAGGTATGACAGCAAGGCGTCGGCTAGCGACAGCAGTGACGAAGGCGATGGGAGTGAGGATGATAGTCCTAAGAAGAAACAAAAAGTTGAAAAGACCAAAGTAGTGAAGGAGAAAAAGGAAAGGAAGCCACGCAAAGAGGTTAGAAGGAAGTTGGACTGCTAAAAAATGTGTCCATGCTAACATTTACCAACAGCAGTCATACACATTTTTTTTCAACCACTCCAGAAGAAGCAGAAAGATAAAGATGGCCCCAAGCGACCGATGAGTGCCTACATGCTGTGGCTCAATTCCAGCCGTGAGAGAATCAAGTCGGAAAACCCCGGAATCTCTGTGACAGAGATCTCTAAAAAAGCCGGAGAAATGTGGAGGCAGTTGGGCAAAGATGAGAAAGAGGTAAGGAATGAGAGAAGGAAGCACTAAATGCACCAATCTGGTTTGGTTTTGTGAAAAACAAGATCATTTTCTGGCTGCAGCTAAAAAAAGGCAAAGCGTTACCGAACATTGCTCACAAAATGACCCTCACTGTGAAAAAAACTTGATGCGATAAGTAAAGTCTAACATAGTTATAATCATCACTTTAACCCATCAGTGTGAGCTAACGTAATATGGACTATATACCGCTGCAAATTAGGACATCACCAAGAGATGCCAATCACGCATGACATGTAGACGGACAGCCAACTCAACACCTCATTTCAATGGCGCAGATGATGCCCACCAAGCCTAAACTAATTTTTATCCAATTATTCAATCGATGGCACCATTGGTAAAATATTCTCAAAATATTTAATGGCTTCAACCATATCCTGCTTAAATAAATCGACATCCCATTCCGTTGTGCTCTGCTTCGTTTTTGGGTGTCTGAACATAAACCAAGTCAGTTTGTTCTCTGTTCTTCAGGAGTGGGAAACGAAGGCGAGAGAAGCCAAACGGCAGTATGACATTGCAAAGAAAGAGTACAATGAAAGCGGCGGAGGAGATTCTTCCATTTCCAAGAGGTCAGACTGATCTCCTAGCATGACAGTCAGGCTACTTTCTTGAGCGTTACTTCATCCGAGCCCTCTCTCCCCTTAGGGAGGCCAAGAAGTCTGCAGTCAAAAAGGAGGACAAGAAGCGGAAGTCCTCCGGAGGAGACAAGGAGAGGGAGCGTGTGGGCGGCAACGAGAGCTTCAAGAGCAAAGAGTTCATTGAGACCAGTGAGAGCTCATCCGACTCTGACCACAAGAGCAAGTCCAAAAAGAAGAAGAAGAAGGAGGTAGACAAGCGCGTAGATGATGACATGGATTATCTCATCCAATTCAACTGTGGCTTTCTTTCACTTCGCGGAAGCGTACCGGCAACCTCTGCGGTCGAAAACAACTTGCTCTGGTTACAAATGGCTTCCGAGTAATGCTATAAAGCCAAAACAAAATCCAGTCAAGGAAACCTCAATTTAGCCTCGAATCAGAAATGTAACTGCCCCGCTACTCAGAGTACAGTCGTGGCTTGACTTGGGAGTTTTCATTCATTCAGTAACACCCGAGTAACTCAAACTATTCAAGCTCATGTGTCAAAGTCTGGTCCTGGGGGGGTCGCTGTCCTGCATGATTTCCAAGCCTACCTCTGAGTTTGTATAAATAATTATTGTCACATTGGCGTAAGCACATTTTAGGATTACAAACCATTTTGCTTTGGTTTTATTGCTGCTTAAATGTCATTTGTTGCCTTTGTTTTTAAACCAGGACTCAGAAGAAGAGGAGGAGGAGGAGGAGGCTGCTGCATCCACACCTGCGAGCTCAGAGGAAGAGTCTGATTAATCTGTCTCTCACGCACGCGCACACACATACACATACACCATTTCAGTTATTCACTCGGGCATTTACACTTTTCACAATTCAGGGTGTCCCCCGCCTAATGCCCGAAGGCGGCTGGGATATGCTCCAGCACCTCCCGCGACCCTCGTGAGGATTAAGCGGTCCAGAAGATAAATGGGATGACTTCTCACAACCTGACTGAAAACAAAACAAATTCACAAAGTTGTAAGTTTAGCTTCAAGACTTAGAACGATGTGCCCGACTTCTGTCTCCGAGATCTTTCCTCAAAGATTCACGTTTTTGATGCCCCCCCTCCCTTTGTCCTTTCATGGGGATATCTGTTGTAGGTTTGTATAGCACTCTATGGTGCGATTCTTAGTTCATAGACATTGTCATTTCCAAGTTTCAATAAAAATATGCTTTTTAAATAATAATTGTGGATGTTAATGAGCTGCATTGGAACATTCATCGTCTATTTTCTGAGAATTTAGTAGTTTTATGGTTGCCCGTAATTTAGTTCACCATTAAACAGTCTCGCTGCTTTATGAAATACGTTTGCCATCAGATGGTTCTATTGGCATTTTCTTTAGCGTAGCTCCATCTAGTGGGGGCATTGTAGATGGCATCTTATAATGCGGTGTGCCCAATGTATGGGAAAAAAAAATCGGCCATTTATTTAAGGTGCACCGCACAATCTCATCATTTGGCCAATCGGTCATTAATACCCATTGTTCTCTTTCATATTGTGTGCATATGTACTGTAAATTAACATGCACCTGCCAACATTAGAATGAAAACACCGTCGCTTGAAGAGTCAGATCAGTCTATGTTCAACGTCAGTTTTTTTACTAAGAGAATACTATGGGGCTTTATTTCAACCTCCACAAGCAAAATAAGATGAGGGTATACAAAACAACTCAATATTTTGCCGTTTGTCTGTAAACCAATGTGAAGTACAAGTCATTTTATCATTCAATCTTCATGTGTGATCAGGCCATTTTGCTGATGACGTGGCGAGTTAGTGGTTTGTTCATGTGCCTTGCAGTTATGAGCTTTTGCATTGTCCTGCTTCCTTCCACATCTCAAAACATGCTTGTAAGTGACTTGGTTGTTTGTCGATATGTGCCCTTTGGTGACCAGCCCAAGATGTGCCTCTTCGCGAAAGGCTTCAGTTCAGATGTGACCCCAATGAGGACATGCACTTAAGAAAATGGATGGCTGGTGGTCACTTTGCATTCTTTCTAAAGTTAACACAAATCCATTTGGACAGTTCCATAACATTTAGGATTCCCACACTCCTTCCTGATATTCACTATTTTACGAACACAGCTCTTAAATGATAAACCACTTTAAAGGAATCATCTGGGTAATTGATGTCTTGAGATGCCCTTGCCTCCATTACAAAATAGCTCTCACTGTCGTTCCTCCCGTTTGGGAAAAATCCCGCGGGATTCCTATGGATCCTATGGCGTCGGAGCATCAGGTCATATTAACCAGGCAGGCGGTTTGCGAGGGTGCTTTATCGGCGGGACGTCTGGTTTCAAATGGGAGGCTGATGATGCCTAAGTACACAGAGGTTTGTTAAAAGGCAGCTGAATTCAAGGTTTGCAAGGTTGGTTTTGAAGATAGACACATTCCCCTGCGTGTGTGGTTTGCCTGCCACCTTTGCGACTCCCATTTCTGTGATGAGTGGCTCTTCCTGCACATCCTGTTGGCTGATCTCGAAGTGGCCTCCCCCTCTTCAACATCACTTTGGCTGCCTCTTGTCACATAATCACACTCCACTTTCACAGATCATTTCAGAAGAAAGATATGAAAAATAATGTGATGGGTATTAAAATTAAATTAGGGGAAGCGAACATGTCAATACTTGTGTCAATACTCAGTGGCTCTCAAATCCCAATCCAACACCGAGATTTTAGTGATGACAACAAAATGCATGAATGCTCTCAGAATTCTCACCGTTAATGACATCTACCAGACAAAGCAACAGGAATGGTATTTCAAAAATCTTTTGAGATGTTTTGAAAGGCGCTTAAAAATTAAATGTATTATTATTTTTGATGAATTGGTTATATTTGTTTGATACATCAATAAATCTGACTTGATTTTATTTTCATTTCTATCCCTTTTCTCAAAAATAGGAAATTAGTGCAAATTGACAGTGTAGAAAATGCATAAACAATCATGAATTATCTCATCTCATCTCATTTTCCGTACCGCTTATTCCTCATTAGGGTTGCGGGGGTTGCTGGAGCCTATCTCAGCTGTCTTTGGGCACGAGGCAGGGGACACCCTGAATTGGTTGCCAGCCAATCGCAGGGCACACAAAGACATACAACAGTCACTCTCACACTCACAACTAGGGACAATTTGGAGTGGTCAATCTGCCTGCCATGCATGTTTTTGGAGTGTGGGAGGAAACCGGAGGACCCGGAGAAAACCCACGCGGGTCCGGGGAGAACATGCAAACTCCACACAGGGAGGCCGGACCGGGACGCGAACCGGCGACCTCTGCACTGTGAAGCCGGTGTGCTAACCACTCGACTCCCGGTCCGCCCTATCATGAATTATGATTTAGATATTAATTGAGTGGCAGGTCTGATAGTCGAGTGGTTTGCATGCCAACTTCACAGTGCAGAGGTTGTGAGTTCAAGAGCCAGTCCGCCCTCCCTGTGTGGAGTTATCATGTTCTCCCTGAGCCCGCCTCGGTCCTCCAGTTTCCTCCCATATTCCAAAAACGTGTATGGCGGGCTGATTGAAGACTCCAAAATTGTCCCAAGGTGCGAATGTGATCTTGAATGGTTGTTTGTTTCTGTGGCAGCCGGTGAAGGGTGTACCCCGCCTACTGCCCAGAGATGGCTGGGATAGTCTCCAGCACCCCCGAGACCCTAGTGAGCATAAAAGCTGCCCAGAAGATGAATGAATATTTATTTAGTTCGTAACAATGTTAGAAAATATTCCTAAATATTCTACAATAGTGTTTTCCAAATTTAAAGCCATTTATTAATTTGAGGCACTCACCGCAATGATTCATGGAGGACAACAGAAATCAAAATAATACACATTTGAAAATATCAATATATATATAGAATATGGATGGATGAAATATTTAGCCAAATACAATATAATAGTAATCGTATACAAATACAGTAAAGTCTCGTCATATCGATATTCAAGGGAGTCCGAAAAAATATCGATATAACCGGGACTATCGATATATCCGACCCTGTTTGCATGTAATTTTCTCCGTGCGTGCATAGAAATAGTATCGATATAACCGGGACTATCGATATATCCGATATCGATATAACGAGACTTTACTGTACGTCTGCCTCACCTGATACAAGGAAACCTCCTTGCTCAACGGCATCGCAATACAGTTGAGGGAGTGTCAGAAGGGTTCGTGACAGGTTTGACATGTCTGAGCGACTTCTTTTCAAAAAAAGTTAACAAGCGTAAAGGATTTTGTGACGCGTAACCGTCTTCCCCAATGGTTGCATTTTAAGAGGGCATATGTCAGAATTGGGATTTCAGGATGACAAAAGTCACGCTACGGAACAATATGAACTCCTCAGTTTAGCACGCATAAGCTGCTAAATAACAATGTGAATGTATTGAACAAATCCAATAACAAGTCCAAGATGGCGCCAAAGTAGGCAGCTGGCGGCAAGTGCTCTCACGAGCCTTGCTTTTTGTTGTTGTTGTTTTTGTGTTTTTTTGTATTGTCTTTGTGTTTACTTTTGTCACTTTGTGTTGTTGTGCGTCGTGTGGAATGGATGTGGATTGTTTTTCAGCATTTTTGGCCACGGCATTCATTAAGGAGGTGACTGTGCTGAGCTGTTGCGCCTTCTCATCAGCATGATTATGCCAGCACTGTTTTTGATTGCGAGGAATGTCAGTGCCATTTGACTGTCATCACTTGACAGCTCTGGGGCCATTGTGCTTTTTTTGCACTTGTAATGGGCAGCTTTTTCACAGCCCCGCTTTGTTCAGCGGAAAGGTCGGTGCTGTTGGACAGTCTGCGTCCGGATGGATGCATGGCTTGAGGAGCCGGCGATGAGAAGAAAGGAGCTTCAGCGCAGAGCGCCGATGTGTGTGTGGAACTGTCGCGGCTTGAAATTGAAGCGGATTTATGTGGGACAAGAGATGTGAGACTATCTCTTTTCATCTTTTCATCAATTTAGTTGTTATTTAGTTTGTGTTGTTTGGACTTCAAGATGGTGCCGCGAGAGTGGCTGCCTTTACAGCAGATCCTGTATTTTGTTTTTCTTCTTCTTCCTTTCCTCTTACTTTCATCACTTTGCTGCTGTGAAATGTATTTTTCTCCCCTACGAGTCCAAAAAAGGCTAATACAATGCACATTAACAAGAGGATATCCTCATTTAATGTTACAGCTTGTGGCCTGAGCGGCACATGACCTTAATTCTCCTGATTGTCGCACAGGAGTTTCTTTCCATCACATGCTCCGATCGATGTGGAGTGAAGTTGCACGAGGACACGATCTTGCCTATTTACCAACCAAAACATATGACCTTCATTTGCATATGGGCTCAAAACAAATGTGTCCATCAATGTAATAAGTTTCATTGGGTCACGAACAGGAATCGCATTGCAGTGAACTGACCGCAAACATAATGGATCCATTTAAGAA
Source organism: Hippocampus bargibanti (assembly GCF_051943395.1). Taxonomy (NCBI): domain Eukaryota; kingdom Metazoa; phylum Chordata; class Actinopteri; order Syngnathiformes; family Syngnathidae; genus Hippocampus; species Hippocampus bargibanti. Next base: position 9,660,097 of record NC_142735.1, read on the forward strand.
ATGGCACAGTCCGACTGAACACACGCATACACATACCGTCTATACACTGACTTGCATCACATTACAGTATCTCAAGCATTAATGCTGCCCGTGCTCATGAGTGTATTGAGAAGGGGCCGTATCGAATGTCGCTCTTATTGCCAATCATTTGTAATGCAGTACAATGCATTTAGAAAGAGGGCTTGCGAGGGCCTGCACAGTCGCAATCCAATTTATTTTATTTGTACTTATGCATCGCTGAACTCGACTTGATGTGTTACAAGTGATGTTTTAATGATGATAATTGAAGTGTTTGGTTTTGTCATAACGATCCATTTAAAGAGGGTTTATGCTCCAAGAAACTATTCACAATATTAGGATGGACAAAAAGGAATTGATTTTCAATTTGATCCTCTGGATTGCAACTCAAGGGCATTTTTTATTTGTTATGAGAGGTGTGTGTGCGCGCGTGGGTGTCTACATACATTTAATATACAATACAATACATATTGATTTAGTACAGGTATCATATACGTACAGGAAATGAAGCAGTTAGAAAGTTAGTGGAAAGCACCAGGGAGTGAAACCAAGAACGAGTGAAGTCAAGATCAAGTCAGAATTTTATATATATATATATATATATATATATATATATTTATATATATATATATATATATATATATATATATATATATATATATATATATATCGGATGTCTCGGTCCAGAAAAGCGCAGTGCTGGAAACAGCACGGATACTGCGCAGAACCCTCAAGCTTCCTGGCCTCTGGTAGAGGACCCGAGCTAAACAAAATGGGGGACAGACACCACCCATGGGGGTGAGATGAGAAGTTTATATATATAAACTATTTAAATAAATATATATATATATATATATATATAATGTGCTAATGTGCACCCGAGTGTAAGGCGCACCCCCAACGATTGCAGTATTTTCAAACTTTTTTCAAACTTTTTTCATGTATAAGGAGCACCAGAGCATAAGGCGCCCCTTCAATGAATGAAAAACGTTTTCGTAATATAATAATAATATTATAAAGCACACCACATTATCAGGTGCTATGATAGAGGCTGCGGTTACTCTTTACGTATTCTACAGGTGGAAATGGAGTCGGTGGCTGCTGACAGTAGTTGCAAGTCCTGTTGTAGCTCAATATTAATTCACATATAAGGCGCACCTGCGTATCAGGCGCACGGTCATCTTTTTAAGAAAATTAAGACTTTTTGGTCCGCTTTATACACCGGAAAATACGGTATATATTCCCTAAAACCATTGAAAAATATGTGTTGTGCAAATGCACACACTTCCACTGGGAATTTGTGGCGAATGTAAAATGAGAATGAAGACAAAGAGGGAGGGACACTTTCTTCCCCTCATTTGGACAGAGGAAGGGGAGGTCCAACAATGGAGTGGCAGAGGTAGAAGGACAACCATTAGCATCTTCAATAAATCTCATCTGAGCCTGGGTCAGTAAATTCTCCTCGTCGCAAGCCACATCTTTTCCATTGAAATCATCCACTGAGAAATACTTCATTGCTGGTTTCTGGCATTACAGCCATGGTGTGGGGCTGGGTCACGGACTTCTTCACCTACGAGACCACCAAATCCGTCGTGGTCAAGAGCTGGTCGGTGGGCATCATCAACAGGATCGTGCAAGTCTTTATCATCTCCTATTTTGTTGGGTGAGTGACTGCTGATGCGACACCACAAGCAGCAAATTTACAGAGAAATTATTACTTCATGTTCAAAAATAACATTTGAATAAGTGAGAGAAGCACAACGTGTTGGTGCTTTGACAGTTTGTACTTATGAATATATAAGTGAGTATAAGTATAAATAATGACATGGATACTGAAATCAAAAAATCAGTTCACATGAGTTTTCCTTTGATTGAAAATACACTTTAATGGTGTTAAAAAAGAAGGGAAACATTAGGGAGATTTCTATGCAGTCCCCAACACCATAGTTTTAACATTTTAAACATTTTACGGAATGTGTGACGGACAAAATATTATACATTACAATACAATACAATTTCATTTATGTAGCGCTTTCACAACAGATAAAGCAGTAACAAAGCCATTAAAAACAGTTAACATAAAGTAAAATAATAAACACAACATGTAACAAAAACAAATTATATATCCCGCACTATAGTACAGTATATTAATCTAGCCTCAGTAATTTTAACAGTATTTATGCAAAGATTATTTTGTTTATATAGTAACATTATGATATTTATATAGAAAGGTAGGTGGTTTGAATACAATACAAGACATATTGATTTTTATAGCGCTTTAACAACAGCTGAAGCTGCATCAAAGCGCTTAACATGGACAGGTATCATATACAGGAAATAAAGCATTCAGAAAGGTAGGCGCACGCACCAGGGAGTAAAACCAAGATCAAGTCGGAATCATGCTGAGAATAAGTAAACATGTCAGACGTCAGAAGATTGTGACAGGTGGATGTGTTATATCAGTGACATGGTTTGTTGTGTTTCACCATAGATTAACATGCTCTTTTCAGGTGGGTGTTCATTCATGAGAAAGCCTACCAAGTGTTTGACACCGGCATAGAGTCATCTGTCATGACTAAAGTGAAAGGTTTCGGCTACCATCAAAACCAGCTCATGGATGTGGCCGATTACGTCTTCCCCCAACAGGTACGAAGAGCACCCAGCATGCAACATGCCTTGATGGGAAGTCAAAAGCTTTGATATCGTTCAAATTATTTCCGTTAGATGGAAATAATTTGATAATTGTGTGTGTGTGTGTGCGTGCGTGCGTGTGTGTGTGCGTGTGTGCTTGTGCGCATGTGTGTGTTTTGCAGGGTGCAGCCGTGTTCTGCATCATGACAAAACTCATCATCACCGAGAATCAATTCCAGGGAAAATGTGGAGAGGTGGGACACCAATTTCTTTTCAATTTGTTGTGTCTCGACATCTGTACTCATGATATTTTTTTGGAATGAAAAGGTGGCAAAACAGAGATACTCGGAATACTTCATGTCATGCAGCTGTCATTTGTCTATTATTTCCACTTCATGTCTCACGACACTTGATAATTACCTCTAAAGTCAAAAATATTTCATTGTTTTTATTTATTTTTACATTAACTCCATTTATTGATTACAGTTGTACAGTTCAGTTTTCTGTCATTATTTTTGTACATGCAATACTTTGTTTTTTCTTTTCAACCCCCCCTCCTTTTCCATTTTTCTGCTGTAGATTGCAAATTTCCCCACTGTGGGACAAGTAAAGCCTTTATGATCTGATACCAGTGATGGCAACAAAAAACAGTCTGATGACAATTATGGTCGTGGAATCAGGCTAAGATGGCAATAATAACGCTGATCAGAATCAGAAAAACTTTATTCGTCCCACAATGGGGAAATTTGCAGTCCACAGCAGCAATTGAAAGGGGATGGGGTGGGGGGTGAAATGATAGAAAACAAGATATTCTAAGCATAACAAAATAAAAATGTCAACTGTATACTGTGCAAATGTAAATGTGCAAAACCGTTTCATAAAAAAACTGTACATAGTGCAAGTATCAAGAAATCCATATTGATATATTGCATCAACGCATATTTACAAGTGTCCAGTTTTTTTTGTGTTTTTTTTCACATGTGATCATTGAAAATTGCAAAGCCTGATGTTCCATTTAAAAAAAATCAGAAATTCAAGTAAACTCTTTATACTGAGGCTTTCATTTTTCTCTAACGCATCTGGTTTTTTTTTTCAGGACTGATAATACACAAGTGAGGATAATAACAATAAACAACTTAACCGTTAGATTCAGAAACGGGTGGGATTTCTTTTTTCAATCAACATAGCTGTAAACGTCCGGGTTGAGTGAACGTTGGTTCGTGTGGCTGTCGCTGCTCACCCGCAGAAAAAATATCCTGTGACTGTAATGTGTCCTTGAGAGTTTTGAAAGGCGCTTATAAATGAAATGTATTATTATTATTATTATTATTATTATTATTATTATTATTATTATTATTATTATTATTATTATCTCTCATTTTCCGTACCGCTTATTCCTCATTAGGGTCGCGGGGTTGCTGGAGCCTATCTCAGCTGTCTTCGGGCACGAGGCGGGGGACACCCTGAATTGGTTGCCAGCCAATCGCAGGGCACACAAAGACGTACAACAGTCACTCTCACACTCATACCTAGGGACAATTTGGAGTCGTCAATCTGCCTGCCATGCATGTTTTTGGAGTGTGGGAGGAAACCGGAGGACCCGGAGAAAACCCACGCGGGTCCGGGGAGAACATGCAAACTCCACACAGGGAGGCCGGACCGGGATGCGAACCGGCGACCTCTGCACTGTGAAGCCGGTGTGCTAACCACTCGACTACCGGGCCGCCCTATTATTATTATTATTATTATTATTATTATTATTATTATTATTATTATTATTATTATTATTATTATTATTATTATTATAAATGACAATGCATGGTAAAATCCTATTGTGAAATTACAACTTAAAATGGATCGATAACTAAACCCTTGTGACCTTCATATGCTATTTTTGTCGAATAAATTAGCTTGGTTTGACCAAGTGAAACCGACTTCTGTGTGAAGGATTTAAAGTGAGCTCAACACAAATGTGTCTTTCCATGTTTTAGAATGGGAAGAAGTATAGCTGTGAGATAGATGACGACTGTGAGCAGCATATTGGTTCCATCCTAACAAACGGTAATATTCTTTTTTTGTGGGAAGGACGACCTTCAAAGTTGATTTTGTGAACGTGGTTGTCTACAAAGTTGTTCTAAATTAAAAAAAAATATCAGATATTTTCCACAATAAATATTTTCTGTTAATATTTTAAAATGGATTTTTGTGGGGCAGTTTTAATGTGACTAGCAAGATTTGAATGACCATTCCTCATAGCTTGCCATTATGAAAGTGTATCGGAGCTCTTTTCACTCCCTCTGATGCACCAGGGAGGATTACTGGTCTTTGTCTTCACGGCGGGAACAAGTCTAAAGGTCAATGTGAGGTGGAAGGATGGTGCCCGGTCGAGAACGACAGCATCGAGATGTGAGACATGTCACTCAAATGCCGATAGTCGAACGTGACGCTCTGCTCCGGTCTCATCCATCTTCTGTGCTTACGTCCCTGCAGTGAACCCATGTTCGACGCGGAAAACTTCACTATCTTCATCAAGAACAGCATCCGCTTCCCTCTTTTCAACATCATCAGGTAGGTCACACACGCCCGCCACACCTTTGTAGCATCATAACCAAATTTTCCATTTCTCCCACAGAGGAAACTTTCCATCCACCATGACATCGGACGAGATCAAGAGGTGTCAATACGACCCCAAAACCAACCCCTTCTGCCCCATCTTTCGTGTGGGCGACATCCTGAAATACACTGGACAGAATGTGGCCGGCCTGGCGACAAAGGTCTTTCGATTCTTGTTTTGATATTTCGGTCCTCAAATGCGGCATCGCGGAAATGCGGTGCACTTCAAATGTCCCCATTGTGGGACGATTAAAGGCTTTCTGCTTCTGATTCTGATTCTCATGTGGTTACCGCATCCACCTTGTAGTTCTGAGGTGTTTGAATCTGGGCTCCGGACTTCCTTTGTGGTGTGGTTTGCCTGTTTATTCCTGTGCTTGTGTACATGTTTTATGAAATTGTATACGGTATAATTTTATTTCCCTTGTTAAAATTCCCTTTTTGTTTAATGCTTTATTGTCATTTAATATTTGTGTGAGGATGGTATCTGCTTCTTCGCTTATCTTATTTCCATTAAATGCACTCACAGGTAATTTGTAATGACAGTATCTCTGCTCTCTCCTTCCCAGGGCGGTGAAATCGGAATAAACATTGAATGGAAGTGTAATCTAGACCTCGACATTGAGCACTGTGTACCCAAGTATTCCTTCACTCGACTGGACGCTCCTTTCGCCAAGAACGCCGTCTCCAAAGGGTTCAACTTCAGGTTGGTTGCTCTTTCTCTCCCATTGACATTCCCTTTCCTCCCTCATGCCGTCTTCCTCTTTGCATAGGTTTGCGAAATATTTTAAGATGCAGAATGGTACTGAATACCGGACGCTCCACAAAGCTTTCGCCATCCGCTTTGATGTCATGGTAACCGGCAAAGTGAGTTGAAGGGTGGAAGGTGTTGTTGCGTTTAAACGCACATTTGATCCCCCCGGTTTGAAGGAGAACTGTGCAAGTATGCAAATCTTTAAATTTTATACAGTGGTACCTTTTTATACCAATCACCCCACTTCTGACTTTTGAGATTTGAGGTGCTCTGACACATTTTTGAGTCAACAAGCTCACGCTTCTTTGGGACTTTCTTGAAAAAAAAAAAAAAAAAAAATGTTTTCAATCTGTTTTATGCCACCCAGAGTTGAATTTTACTGCCAAACTAAACAGAAAACAAAGAAAATGACACTCTAGCATTTTTTTCAACCCTCTTCCATTTTACTAAAGAAAATTGCGCCCCTTACATTCGGAACTTCCTAAAACGATGTGTGCCAATCAGCAGTCTTGGAAATTGTCTGCCAGAAAAGTTAAACTGTGTAAGATTTTAAATACTTTATTTTTATTTTTAGGCAGGAAAGTTTGACACAATCCCAACATTAATCAACTTGGTCGCTGCCTTCACTTCTATTGGACTCGTAAGTTTCCCAATCATGAAACGTTTTTTTTAATACTACACCATTATGTTCAATTTCTGTCTTCGGCAGGGTACAGTTCTCTGTGACCTAATTCTCCTGAATTTCCTGAAGGGAGCAGAGCAATACAAAGCCAAGAAATTTGAAGAGGTAAAATCATTCACTTGAGTTACCAAATGTCCTGCGACCAACTAGCATTTTTTTCTGCACCCACATCATTAGGTCTCAGAAGCTCAGATAGAGGCTCAGATAGAAGCATCCCTCGCTCCGAGCCCGAGCAGCCAGATGTCCATCAAAGACGTTATGAAGAGTTTGTGTGACTCAGGAGCACATTCTCTGGCCACAGCTGACCAACCTGTGTGACACGGAGCTGAGTGATCGTAACCTCTTGCTGTTCCCACCAATCATTAAGCTTTTCGTGACTTTGGATTCTGCAGTTTTTGTTCAATAAGCTTCATGAATTGTGTAAAGACAGACTGCGCTACGGAGCGAATTCACGAGTATTTATAATAAACAGTTCCAGAAGTAAACATTCAAGAGCGACGGCCGCAGGATTACGTCCTTAAATTGACCCTTTAGCCTTGGGTCTAGTCATGAAAACTGAGAGAAACATTAATTGATAATAAAATCTTTTTTTTAAATCTATGACTCACAAGATATACAAAGAACAAAATTGTTACTTTTTAACCACCCATTTTTAACAGACCACAGAACACAGGTGTCAAAGTCAAGGCCCGCGGGCCAAATCCGGCCCGCCACATCATTTTTTTTCGGCCCGCGAAAGCAAATCAAACTTGTTAAATTCCATGATGATTGCTAAAATCTGAGCCAAAATTTCATATTTTTGGATGTCAACCACAATAAAAGTCATTATTCTTGACTTCAGATTTGAAAATGAGTTATTCATTAATTTGCTTTGTGCTCTATATGTAATATTTGAAGGGATTTAAACATTCTAATGGGTTCCCCAAATTCATAACGGCCCTCGAGAGGAAACCATAACTACAATGTGGCCCGCGGCAAAAAATGACTTTGACACCCCTGCCACAGAACAATTGTTGAACAAAACCTCAACTCACTGCAACACCCAAAATCAGTATTGTGAAAACCACCTGGAACTGTAGTAACATAAAATACAACCTATTCCACATTATAGGGAAACTAAAGTAAAAACAAAATATTTAAAAAAATATTTGCAACAATAGTCTCCACAAGTAATTCTGACACATAACGTATTGGTGGAATTAAGTTTAAACAGATTAATCCATGTATTCTTCCATCCCATTTTGACATCATACAGCAAAAGTAACATTCCAAGAGTCATGAGTAAATAAGTATTTCAGTGGCAAAAAAAGTTATTTTCTACTGGCCCCCGTATCTCAGCATAACTGAATATGAAATACTAAATGAATATTACATACTGCAAATATTAATTAATAATGAAACATTATGAAAAGTCAGGGAATATGAATTATGGAATCATTAATGCTATACTTTGATTGCAAGCGGCTCTTTTTTGTCACTACAGTTAATGATGGACCCCCGCAACCTCCATGATATTGCAGCTGTCTCTTGTTTGCGTTGCTTACATGAGCCATATTGAGAAAAAAATGTATCACACATAATTGTAGTAATTCCCCTCTCTGGTAAAAAAAAAAAAAAAATACAAAGTGTCCTTGTCTTTGTCACGTGGGAGTTGTGACAGAAACTGTTTACACAAGAATGAACTTCCACTTTTCCAGACTACTTCTGTTCATGTATGTGTGTGTGCGTGCGTGTGTGTGTGTGTGTGTGTGCGCGCGCGCGCATGTGCGTGCATACACGTGTGTGCCCGATAGCATAATGATACACGTTAGTCTCACTTGAAATTTCGAAATTGGACCTTTATTAGTCACGCTCGGGTAAGCTGAGCTCGAGCAATTTCCATTTCCCATGTATTGTCACAGAGAGAATTTCTGTTTATTTTGCACATCCAGAATTTCATTTCAGATACTAACCTAATTGTCTGTTATAGACACACCAAACGTCGAAATGGAGCCCCCCCCCCCACCTCCTTTCACCAAGCCGCTATTAGATCAGCTAAGAGGCTCTTTGTGGCTCTGGGATTGAGCCAATATAGTCACTGTAAAGGGAGGTCTCAGAAGAATTGACAGCAGTTAGCCACAAGTTTTGATGCACTAATTTGATCACAGCAATCAATATCATGCATGTAATGGGAATGGCTATGAAGTACTCTAACTCACTTAATGCTTTCTCATGGTCATTATCTCATCCAAAAAGGCTTCAGAAAAAAATCACCTTACCCTCACTGGAGGTAGTTTGGATTGTAAATGTTTGGAGCACTATAAAGGGCAAGGTACAATGTTTCCATTCATTGAAAAAAAAAAATAATCAGGTGATTTAAGGACTGAGGGTTTCAGCAAAGGCCCACTCCAATTTGATCTGCAAAAGATTATCCTGACCGATTATCGTAAATTTTGTCTGTTTAAAAAGTTATACAGTAATCCCTCGTTCTTTGCGATCAATAGGGACCAGGACCACCCGCGATAGACGAAAATCAATGAAGTAGAGTTATATAATAATAACCCACGTGATAAGACAGAGGAGGTGCAGGGCGGGGGTGAGAAGATGCACAGCCAATCCACATGTCATTGGGTGACGTCAGCACTGGGAACCAATCAAGCTACAGCCATGTATAAAGCTTCTGAGTCATTCTGGATTTTTTTTCTGAATGTTTTCTTGCCCTAAAAAATAACCCGCAATGCACTGAAACTGCGATAAGTGAACTGCGAAGTAGCGAGGCATCACTCGTTCCTCCATCATCTGCTCGGAAAACAGTTGTAAACTACCACACATTATCACAACAGGACACATTGGCAGTTTCTTTTGTTGTCCTAATTGTGTGGGGTCTCTCAATTTTAAAATATCCATCTATCTGAACCATTTATCCCCGCGTGAGCTATTCCGAACTGGTTGTCAGCCAATCACAGGGCATACATAGACAAACAGTCATTTTAGCTCACATTTACACATAGGTTCAATATGGACAATATTTATTCATTCCCAATTTAAAGAGATGGCTGCTTGGGTTTTAGCCTCGCCGTTAGTGCTCTTGACTCACAAACAGTGACATGGTGACTGCGTATGTTGGGAGCCCCGTGTGAAGCTTTATTTTCTTTTTTACTTCCTGTATACACAATTGCTTCTGAAATAATGCAAATTTTCCCATTGCGGTACTAAAGTAATCTAATCTAATTGAACCTAATCTTTTATTAGTTGGCTGCTCTGGCAGGAGGGTACACTGTTAAAATAGTTAGGTGTTCTTCATTGCTTCATGAGGTGTGGCTCAAATTATCTGTGGGTGTGACTGCCAGAAAACATTGTTAATGTCAATTGGGTTGATACAGCTACAGAAAAGTCAACCTGCTTGTCTTACCTTCACCCTTTTCATGCTGAGCGTTTATACTTTGAGGATTTTAGAAAATAAGTGTCTTTACTCAAGACTGTGCATGGTACTCGCTGCTTTGTCCATTTTCTATACTGCATATCCTCATTAGGACTGCAAGTGAGCTGTAGCCAATGGCAATTGATTATATGGGGGGGGGGGCACAGCCTGAACTGTTTGTGAGGCAATAGTAGGACACATTAAATATCAGAACCATTTGCGCTCTCATTCACACTTTCCATTTTTTAAAAATTCTTCTTCTTTACCTTTTGGCTTTTCCCTTCAGGCGTCACCACAGGTAATCAGTGTCCTCCATCTAACCCGGTTTTGTGCATCCTCTTCTCTCACACCGGCGACCTTCATTTCCTCTTTGACAACATCCATAAACCTCCTCTTTGGTCTTCCTCTCGGTCTCCTGCCTAGCAGTTTAAGGCTCAGCATCCTTCTTCCGATATAGTCACTGTCTCTCCTCTGAACATGTCCAAACCATCTCAGTCTGGCCTCTCTGACTTTCTCTCTAAAGCGTCTAATAGTTTAGATCTTCAATTAATCTTGACAAACGTAGAAACTGAAGGTTCGAAATTGAAGGAAAGTGCTATGGATGTGTCCGTTGATTGAGTGAAATCATGCCAATGTGAAAATCGGATGGTACTTTGTCTAGCTTTACTGTGGCTGCATATCTCTGCATATGTTAGCCATAAAAAATACATATGCTTAATGCATCGCTAGAATGATTCGTGCTGGCTCAGCACCATCACCACTAGCTAGCTCCAGAGAAAACAAGCTTTTGTGGATTGTATTAAGCACAGGATAGTTTGCACACTCTTCCACGAAACTACCTCTGGCATGGGGATTCATGACAGCGAGTTGTTCTGTAAATTGTGCCGCTTTAGGAAGATGTATTTTCTTTATGCCAGATATCCGCTTATGCAAAGCAAGTTTTTACATCTTGGAGGAGTTGGGTAACAGACTCCATGCCCTCCCCAAAAAATCAGGAAAACTGAAATGGTGAAAAACAATTTAATGATATATTTCTGCAGTTCAGTTTTACATAATTCTCAGTCTTTGTAAATGTTTTCAGAAATTATTTTCAAATAAATGTACTGTGTATTTATTTACCTTATGGAAAGCAATCCATGGTTTCAATATAAATGGTTGTTAACTGATCCATGCTCATTAAGGCCAGCATAGTTCGCAGTGATGTAGAAATGTTCTGTACTGTATCATTTAGCTAGCTAACTAGCTAGATAGATATTTTATTCACCCACAAGGGAAATCCACATATGTTACACTTTAGTAACTGTATTAGGTAACCAAAGTATTGCCCAGTTCTTAAAATGATACATTGCAATTCTACACCACTGCATCCATCCCTCTATCTATCCATCCATTTTCTGATCCACTTTACCTTCACATGGGCTGCGGAGGTGCTGGGGCCTATCCGGATCGTAGGGCACGTATGTACAAACAACCACTTATGTTCACACTCACACCTCAGTGCAATTCAAAGTGTTCAATGAGTCTCCCATGCATGTTTTTGGAATGTGGGACAAAACCGTAGTGTCAGCAGAAAACTCACGCAGGCACGGGGAAAATAGGGATCGAACCAACGACCTATGCACTGTGAGGTTGACATGCTAACTATTGGACCACTGGGCCACAACACTGCAAAGAACCATATTAATAAACATTTTTCAGCTAATACCTTTTTGTGTTTCTCAAAATTGGACATTACTATCATCGTGAAGGCACATTTTTTGATGCATATATTGTATGAATTCCCATAGACAAGTATGTTTAAATAGTGTAACTATGTGAGCAAAAGACGGGTTTCATTGACATAATTACTAACTGTGCTTCCTGCCAGTGTTCTTTCTCTTCAGGGCCCGTATCCAAGAGGGAAGAGCAGGTCTGCGTGCCGGCACCTCCTTGTGTTCTCCTGCTGCCTTGCTCTCCTCCTTCTCCTCCTCCTCCTCCTCCTCCTCTTCCTCTGATCCAGTCCCCAGTTCTATTCTATATTCTTCCTCTGACTCCCAAGGATCAAGAAATACTTCAATTGGGGGTATCTCCTGAATTGCCTCTGCAAAATGCACCCGTCTGTTGGTTTCCACTCGTCTCTGAAGAAAAGACAGAGGCATCTGGGTCAAAAAGTAATGTCTCGCTCCCATTCAAGAGCGCCACAAAATAAAGACAGCACCTTAGTAAGACTCGGACCTGCAGCATGTAACACAGTATGTGCCTTGAAACAAGCAGTCCAAATATTTTTTATTGGACCAGTAACCATACATTTGTTTATTGTACACTAATATGCTATGGTGTTATGTGTACAATAAATCAGTGGGGAAAACAATGATCTGGTAAAATGTTTGAAAATACACCATTCATTGGGGGTGCGCCTTATACTCCGGTGCACCTTATACGCCAGAAAATACGATATACATTTGTAGCAGTTATTTGTATTTTAACAGCATCTCAATTAAGACAATTGAAATGTTGCAGACATTTTGGGATTTTTTTTAAATCTCAATAGATCTAAAGTCCAGGATCCAGAGCTCTCAAAGCAGTCCAACGATATGTCCAAATATATTGTAAGAAGACACATGTATAGTTAGTTCTCCTTCTTTCCTTTGTGTGATCATTGAATTGAAAATTACCTGCTCCAAGCCATTCTTTATCGTATTATTATTTTTTGAATACTGTAAACACATACTCAAAATTTGAAATTGACTCCTCTGAGTTGTGTGACAAGTGGCTTCAGAAGTGGAATCGTCTGCAATGAGACTTGCATGGGCCACTTGCCTCACAATTCCACTATACAACTGTAACCCTAACCCTAACTTACCCTTTTGCTTTCCCATAAAGAATCGGAGTTGCTGGTTGTGGAGTGTCTGAGGACACTCCGGGGCATAGTACCACAAAGTGAAAAATGGCAAGGAAAAGGAGGTGCTGAAGATCCATTTGGGCCAACGAAAGCTGGGGTGTTATTCTGCTCTGCGCTGTCCATCTTACTGCGGTTTGGCAAGTCTCCTGAAACCAACGAAAAAATTAGTTACCTACATCTCATACGCTATATTTATTAGGTTTTTTTGCTAGGGATCATTTTTGAGGTCTGACCTTGTTGTGCCAGTCTTCCCCAGCCTGTGCGAGTCGTCTCAGCTGAGTGGTGTTGTCTCTTCCTGTTGACTCCGCTGGTTGGGGGTGAGCCATCCAAAATGTCTGCTCGCTACAAAAATATAGGTTGCAAAATATTATTCTTACTTTTTTGTTTTTTTCAATGCAGTGATTCCCAACCATTGTGCCACAAACTATTACCATGCTGTGAGAGATCAGCGGGGTGGTAAGATATTATCTGACTTCATAGAATTTTCGTGAAAATTCGGATTCATTTATTGCTGAAAATCTTTTTGTTGGTCTGGCTATGTCAGCAAGGCGTAGTGAGAGACTGAAGAAATAAATGCTGATGGTAGAAAATACTCTGTAAAATATGTGCTGTGGCTCGGTATAAGTTGTGAAACACCCAAGTATTGTCTAACCTCCACATTTGAAGTGTTTGGTTCTATTAGTCCGCTCTGCTTCAGTTGGACATATGATTGACTTTGACCTTGTTCCATTGGCTCTGATTGATCAGACTCTCTGTGTGCTTCTCTGATCTGTGCAGGATCATCCAGGATTGTATTGACAGGATCATTATGAACCGGCAGCTGCTCACTAGCCCTGAAGCTCCACAGTTTGTCTCCATCTCCTGTGTAGTGGGTAGCAAATTTGGATGGACCATTATGACTTGGTTTAGGTGTGGCATCCGGGCTACTCAGTGTCTTCTCTGATGTTTTCTGGTTGGTTGAGGAGACTGACGGGGCAACGTTCAAGAACTTGGCCCACTCTTGACCTGAGACAATCTCCTCCAACAAGCTGACTGAGCTGAAGCTAAAATGAAAATCATCGCTTGATCTGAAAGAGAGGGAAATGAAAGTGAACGTCACCTTCGTTGCAAAAAAAAATGACATGGGGCGTTTTCCCGCACATCTTAAGAGACTTAAATGCTATGCTTTGTAATTCTAAGCATTAAAAACAAAGCGAAAACTACACATACCAATAATTTTCATTTCACTCACTAGACCAGGGGTCGGCAACCTTTTTGACTAAAAGAGCCATAAAAGTAAAATATTTAGAAATGTTTTTCAGCGAGAGCCACACGCACGCGCGCGCGCACACACACGCACACGCGTGGCCACTTTTCAACAAAATATCAGAATGTATTATTTAAAATAACTTTGCGATAGTACTCACCGTTAACATGGATGGTTTTCCGTTCCTCGTGTTTGGTAAAAATCCGATCGGAATGAAATTCAATTTGCCGGTCCAGAGGCGAAGTTACTGCTAGCTAGCCTGCACACGGCTCATAAGCTTCCACACTTGCTATCTGCAATCTACTTCTCGCAGAAGTATGTCGATGCTAACATTAACATGGGGCTTGTTAAAATGTCACTGACATTCGACTGTTTCATCGATGGTATTGTTTCATTGCAAATTAGAATCAGAACATTTTCTCTCCTCTAATGCTCCAGTGCATTCAGGCTGAAGTGCACAAGTTGGGCTCATTTAAAGGGGCATTTACCTATTTCAACATGACAGCCACTATCATCCAATCAACATGGCGCTTTCGGCCATTCTAGGTCAGTGTCATCCAATCAAAATTGCGCTTTCCGCCAACTGCAGCCCCAACGGGAAATGAACGACGAAGAAAACGACAATATGTATTATAATATGTAATATTTATCGGCGAGCCATATGCAATCATCAAAAGAGCCATATATGGCTCGCGAGCCATAGGTTCCCGACCCATGCACTAGACATTGGATTGTAGTGCTGTCACAGTTACTATATTCCTGTGATTGTTCTATTTTATCCTGGTCAAATTCATTTGCAAGACATTAGGTCAATCTCAACTGGAGCCTTCTGGTTTCCTATGTAGATGCTTTTCTTCACATACAAGCGGGGCCCATCAGTTCAGCCTAATCGGTAAGATAAGACAGCTCTCGTGTTGCGGCGGAAACCCATCAGGATATTGATTGATTCCATGCCCTTCGAAAGTTAGCTAATTGCCCTGAAAAATTATTAGTCATCTATTCATCCACCTGTTTTCTCTAAGAGTCCTGCGTGACTGGTGAGCTTCCAGACGTTCCTGACTTTGGATGATAGAACAGATAAAGTACACTTTGGTGTGGTCAGTGTAGACAAAACACCATTCACACTCACATTCATACATATGGCAAAATGTTTAACCCAAACAACTGAAGTAATGTAGGAATGGAGAGAAAATGTTAACTCCCCACGGGAGGGCCTTGGCTAAGAACCTCTCGAATACGTAGGAGTGTTGCTAAATCCACTGTACTGCCCCCAAAGGCAGTAATTCGCATACTTATTGGTGTGGCAAGTGTTTATCCATCCCTTTTCCGAACCACTTTATCCTGACAAGGTTCGCAGACGGGTGCTGGAGCCTTTTTTTTTGGGAAGTTGGTAGGATACACCCTGAGGTGGTTGTCAGCCAATCACAGGGCACATAGAAACGAACAACCATCCTGGATCACACTCACACCATGGCACAATTTGGAGTGCTCAATCAGCATGACAAGCATGTTTTTGGAATGTAGGAGGAATCAGGACGCAGGAGGGAGAACATGCAAAGTCCACACAGGAAGCCTGGAGCTAGCATCGATTCTACGACTTTTGCAGTGTGAGGTCGACGTGCTAACCACTGGGTCACTGGGCCATCATAAGACAGTTTTTATAGACTTTACTTAACATAAATTACATGTTTAAATCACATCCAAAATAAAGGAGATTTGTTTCCATGACTTATTTAGAGGGACAACTTATATTAGAGACTTTGGAGGGAAAGTCAGCGAGGGAAAGTCAGCGAGGCCAGACTGAGATGGTTTGGACATGTCCAAAGGAGAGAGAGTGACTATATTGGGAGAAGGATGCTGAGCCTTGAACTGCCAGGCAGGAGACAGCGAGGAAGACCAAAGAGGAGGTTTGTTGTCAAAGAGGACATGAAGGTAGCTGGAGTGAGAGAAGAGGATGCAGAAAACTTGGTTAGATGGAGGATACTGATTCGCTGTGGCGACCCTTGAATGAAGAAGCCAAAAGGAAAAGAACAAGACGTTTTCATGACTTATTTAATTATTTGTATTATAATGGACACTTATGGACACTTATGATGTACTTGGATCATAAGGATAATGATCACATTTGGGGACATCCGTCGTTCACAAACTGCTCTGACTTTCTCTGTATGCTTGAATGAATATTATGGTGTGGTTTGTGCCGAGTATTTTGGAGGAACATGGTGTAATGATGTGAGCAAATCGTAGTTGCATGTTCGACTAGTGATGCCTGGCTATAGACCAAAGGAGCATGCGCTGCTGCAAGTCAGCCCGATGAGAGCCGACGAGAGCCACATATGTCTATTGCCTTCTCCCTCCAACCAACACAGCCGTCCTAATAAAGAACCTCAACTCTATCCAGAAGTTGTATCATTTACCGAACCCGCTTACACATAGCAACACACATGGTGTTATTGAAGCTACACAACCTCTTCAGACAGCAAAGTCTGCACTAATCCTAAATATTTTGGTTTTTAGCCGAGACCAATTTAAACTAGCGACTGTGCTTCAAGCTTAAAAATGGCAATTTCACTCACGCCTTCCTCCATTGCCTTTTATAGGCATATCTGTCATGTGCTGAAAATGACAACGTCCCTGCCTCAGACAGTAATGTGAATTTGAATCCTCCCACATTGCCTTTCACCATATTCAAACTCTAAATACTAGAGTTTTTATGTTCTGAAGCGTTGTATAATGTAGACCTATGTGTTTTGTAACTTTAATGAATACTATTTTTTTAGGAAATCGGTGTCCTCCTGCATTTTATTATTCATTAATTAATTTTACACCCATCGCTGCCTGTATGAGCCATGAATGACGGTCTTTTAAAACCTGAGTTTAGTTTGACACCTGGCTGATTAAGAAACTCTAAGTGTCAATAATGTGGTATTCACATTGCCGTGGAGGAAAATAGCCCAACTTCAGTTCATAGCAATTATTTGGAAACACCTTTAGTGCTTCATCGTCTGTGAGAACTCTCAGAACGTGTTCAGCAAACTCCTGGAATAATTTCATGTCAGTGCAAGCACAGTACTGCAGATTAATGACCTGATAAATGCATCAGCTGTGTTGGCCTCGGATTGTGCTGTCGGGTTCTCAGTGACTCCTAGCAATGGGATGGTCATTTCTTCATTCTGACATGTTGTGTTGATAAGATGGCTTTGTGGTAAACTCTGAAATCATATAAATTATTTTAATCATATGGGTGGAAATGAATTAACTCTGTAGAACTCACCGACTTTGTCCTGTCCTCTTTGGACTCATCTTTTCCTTTCCTTTCCAACCATCTCTCTTTCAGTTTGTGAGTCCATCTCTTTCCTTTGTTTTCAAATGATCGTTGCTTTCTCTTGGTCATGCTGCCTTTATGAGATATCATTTGCATGTCTTTCACTTTAGACACATCTCCGAATCCTCCATTTTCAGCATGAAAGGCTTTATTGTCTTGATTAACTGCTGGAAAAGAAGTGGTTCCCCATGACCACTGATGGACATTGTGTTTAAAGCCATGTTCTTGGTCCTTATTTCCAGATATATTATTCTGTTGGACCTCAGAATTAGTTTTCCCTAAGGAGGGAAGCGCCAAAAAGTGATGCCCTGTTAAAGCATTGGAGATCTGACTGGAATTGACATTCCCTGACACCATGTTTACCCCCATGGTTCTGTGGTCTCCCTGGTGCGGGAAGAAAAAATGACCTTTGTACTTTTCAAAGCCAAGAACCGGCTGGAGTCTCTCTTCATCTTTTTGGCTAAAACTGTTATCCACTGAAGATACCTCATATCTTTTTGCAGGAACATTAAGTTCATACCCTTTCCGAACATCTTCTTTTCCTTTCTTGTGGTTTTTGCTTGATCCCACCCCATCTCCCCCATATTCATCCGTATGTTCGCGCGCCAGCCTCTCCCTTCCAGGCTGGAGTTTCAGTCTCTCCAACATGGATTGCAGTAACGCCTGACCTTCTGGTTGATTGCTAGACTGAGACATCTCATTACAAAATTGTAAGACTGTAAATCCAAGAGTTAGGATAGAGCACATCGGACAAAAGGCATTGACACAGTTCTATCAGGAAAGTGGTTGAAATAAGAGTCCATTGTGTTGAAAAAGATTTCCTAAGGGTTGTTATCCACCGTGGACACGTCCCAGTTGCTTTCCATAATTTCTTTACCTTATTCTCGCCTCATGTTAAGACTTCTTCAGCTAGAAAGGCAAAGTCCACATTTACACAAGTGAATGCTTCTTTTCAGACTAGAGAGCATCCGGTGCGTATTTATTCCATTTTCTCAGTATTTTTTGAAGAAATATCAGCTGTGACTATGAGCCCCGCTCGTATGTGAATTTGAGTTTCTCCAGATTCCTCGCTTTGTTGCTTGTTCTTCTCCTTCAAAGTGTCCGTCTTTATGCACCACAAATGCAGTGGTTCCGCTCCAATCAAGCAGTCGTTCATGTGATGGGTGGAGAGACAGTGCACAACATTTCTGATGCTTGGTGGAACGACAAAGCTGTCTGACAAGAAAGACCAGTGAGGTGAGATGATTGAGCCTTGACTACAACTCTCTCACTTTATTTTCTTTATAGTTGTATTCATGGTTCCACTTGAGTGGTGGAGAGAGAATCTGGGAGAGCATCTGCGACCTATTTGCCCTTGGAGTTATTTATTTTATGAACAAAACACCAACATTGGATCATGCATTAAAGTCACTGCTGTTTTTGGGGAAACCACCGTATAAATACCCTCGTGATGACTTGACTGTGGATTACAAGGGTTAAGCGAGTTTGTATTGTTTTTTTCTTCAGAGTGCACTGATGGAAACCTTACTAACCGACTGATTTTGCAACCATGTTTGCCTGTTACAACAGAAAACAGGATGCCTCTAACATCTTAAAATGATTACCAATTGTTAACCGTTAATACACTTCAATTTTGTATTAGTAAGGCAGTTTTAATTTTGGGAGTGACCCCCCCCCCCTCCCCAAGCATCTTACGTTTTCAGTGTATTACACCAATTTGAGGATGTGTGACTCTGTGTAAAACTAAAATTGAAAAGCACACATAATATTTATTGCATTTAATGCAATTATTATTATTATTATTATTATTATTATTATTATTATTATTATTATTATTATTATTATTATCCATCCATTTTCCGTACCGCTTATTCCTCATTTGGGTCAAGGGGGTGCTGGAGCCACCTAAGCTGTCTTCGGGCACGAGGCAGGGGACACCCTGAATTGGTTACCAGCCAATCACAGGGCACAAAAAGACATACAACACTCTCACACCTAGGGACACTTTGTAGTTGTCAATCTGCCTGCTATGCATGTTTTTGGAGTGTGGGAGGAGGCCAGAGGACCCCGGGGGGGCCCACACGGGCCCAGGGAGAGCATGCACACTCCACACAGGGAGGCCGGACCGGGACGCGAACCGGCGACCTCTGCACTGTGAAGCCAGTGTGCTAACCACTTGACTATTATTATTATTATTATTATTATTATTATTATTATTATTATTATTATTATTATTATTATTATTATTATTATTATTATTATTATTTGTTGTTGGATTGGATTGGATTTATTAGTCTCGCAGTGGAGAAATTTACATTTCACAGCAGCAAAGTTATAAAAGGAATGAAAGTAGAAAAAGAAAATACAGTGTTGTTGTAAATAATAACAGTACTACTAATAATAATACTAATAAAAATCACCCAGTCTGTTTTCAATGAAATTTCTCATTACGATGGATTTTTTTAACGCGCATGCGTGTAGTAAAACACGCCCTTTTTCGATATACTGTTGTTCCGATTGGGCCACAGTGCGGAAAGGATTTGTGGCGGCGTAAATAACAATGATGTAGTGTGATACTTCCATCCTTTACATTCGTTCAATAAAGCTAACCGTATCCCCAAGCGGACTGTGATTACGGTACGTGGAATACGCGCTGGTGTTATGCAAAATTTTGCTGTTCCTGATTAGCGGATATCTGCTCGTTTAGTTGCTAGTAAAAGTAGTAATTGCAGCTGCAGAAATGGACTGCATTGTGACGGGTGGAAACATAAAAGGTAGGCTTTTATTCTATGCCACCCCCTTTTATTCATTTCATGTCTTCATGTTGTTATTTTACAAGTTTTGTTTTACAAGTCAAGTTTTTGTATGTCCTATGACCGTGCGTACGGTCCAGTTTTGGCGAAATCCATCCACTCCTTGTCCCGAATCGGCGATGAGCTGTACGTCGAGCCTCAGGAGCATAGTGGGGTATATTTCTCAGTGATGACAGTTGCCGAAGAGCGTCGCTGCCTATTTATTATGAGTGTCTTTGTTGCCCTCCCACACCCTACTGTTGTAGCTAGCCCTGCGGTGTGTGAACTCTTCTCGGTCGGCTTATGGTTCCTTCCTATTTTCGCCTCTCTTCTTCACCAGGTGTGTGTGGGCAGGGTATACTGTCGACATGTGTCCTGATTTGCGTTTAATATATCACCTCTCTGTGTTTTATGCAGGTACATTGTCCCCAATGGGAATGCCTTTCGCTGCAGGTTGTCAATAAAGGTGTGTTAGGAAATTAGTATTACATCTATAGTTTGGTCCCAGCACGTTTGGTCCCAACCTTTATCGAGCCCACGTACATGTATCAGGAAAAAAAAACTTATTGCACACCCCATAGCAAAGCAATGCACAGAAAGGCCTGATACACAGGTTAATTGAGTCCTGTACATTACAGGTGTCAAAGTCAGGGCCCGAGGGCCACATTTGGCCCATCACATCAATTTATTAGGCCTGTAAAAGCTAATCAAGCATGTCAAGTGCCAGGACCTGCTAAAGTCTGAAGCAAAATTTCAAATTGTTGTATGTAAACCATAATAACAGTCATTATTCTGACTTCAGATTTAGAACTGGTTGACTTCAGATTTAAAACTGGTTATTCATTAATTTGTTGTGCGCTCTATATGTAATATGTGGAGGGCATTAAACATTCTTATTACTTCCCCAAATTCATAACAGCCCTCAAGAGGAAACCGTAACTACAATGTGGTCCACGGCAAAAAAAAAAAAAAAAATGAGTTTGACACCCTTGCTGTACATTCTGTCATCTAGTGGAAGAGCATTTTATTGATCTGTCTCATTGTTTTTGGCATATGAAAACAGGAGCTACTGATTGGTTTATAACATGAGCTGTGTTCAGAAATTAATGGGAGGGGAGCACACTCTGCCTCTCTTAGCGCACACATTCTCACACACCCATATTGACGGTAGTGAATGTGTTATGACTAGATAAAACTTCGGCTTCTAATAAAATAAAATGATTTTTCTCTTAATGGACAACCGGACGTCTCCGGACAAGTTGTGTCCATTAGCATTGTGGCCAAAGAGAGAATCCTGGTTAGTTATTGTTCCTTTTACTGCTGTAAATACATTTTGTTGCCGAAGGAAACATTACTAGTACGTAGTACGTTACTCGTCAGTGACCATGATTACTGCTACTGCTTCTTCTACTTTCTTTTGGCAGTTGAAAAATACTTGATTTATCTTCATTCAGTTTCATAAAATACTTGTGTTGGTTTGAGCTATGATTGGTGTGAAAATCTAAACTATGGGACCAGAGAAGCTGTGTATCCAAGAGAAATTCTTCCAAATAAACAGCATGTACTGCTGGAAGAATTGTATTCAAATTACTGTAATCTTTCATAGAACAAAAATTGTAGTTTGTGTTGGGAAGCTAAGTCAGTGCTTCTAATGGTGTTTAACCCAGTAGGTAACTGACTGAATTATCCTCTTGTTGCAGTTCACAGTTACTCAATCTGATTTTCCTTTTGTGTGTGTATGTGCGTGTATTTTTATATGTAAAAATCCAGAGTGTGCAGGCAGTGTTCAGGTCCCTGGCGTCTCTGGAGAAGACGGTGGAAAAGTGTCACATTCATCTGGACAAGCAAAAGGATCGCCTCACCTTCACGCTGCATTGCAAATATGGTATTGCCACGTCACCTCCTCCTCCATCATCTGACATGACGTCGCATGAGGGGTTGTCTAATCTCACTTCACAGGGACAGTCTTTGTTTCTTTACATCTCATCACTATTTTGTTCGCTGCAGGCCTCTTGAGGACTCATAACCTGTCATTCCAGGACAGCGAGAGCTTGCAGGCCGTGTTTGATAAGAACAGCTGCAAAAACAAATTTCGAGCCAATCCAAGGTTTGTTACAATACCTCTTTACCACTTTTACAGACCCACTACAAAAACTTGCTGTACATTTGAGTATCTTGCGATTTTGATAAACATATATTTGAGATTAGTCAGCTTTTTTTTTTAAACACAACCTTTAATTGAACATGGCATAGCATTGACTCACACTCACATTATTATACAAACACTTTTAAACAGACTGATGTGCATTTACATTTGTCGCCACCTTGTTAGACGGTCACTGATAATTTGGTGGGGTGACAACTGGCAGTAATTTTCAAACACTGACAGCATAAGCGCAGATGGAACCGATTTTCAGCCGTCCTTAAGATCACCACGGTCCTCAAAAGCAAAGACGAGGGGCTGTTGGGGAAGGAGAACCAGGATGGGGAGCGGTAACAGCTTAATATTTTTTTTTGTGTGTGTAAAGTGGTCCAAACTGTTTGCAAATTTGGTAAGATAATTGAGTGATCTTATCACATTGAATCTTTTTAACAAACCGTTTATTCGTTGTACAGTAAAGGTAACGTAAACAGTCAGTTGGTATCAAGTGTAGTGGTGTTGGAGCATTTTTACGACTTATGAGTAGAGTACAGCTTTAGCGTCCCTATTCTATAACATTTGTTGGGTTTCCTGTGGAGCATTTCCATGTATCACTTGTCAATAAAACAACACTTGGTCCATAAACAGAACCACCACCACATACAAAATGAAATTAATGACATGCTGATATGCCGTGTCTTTCTGAGGTTGCTGTTGGACACAGTGGCACATTTCCCAGCATCTATGGAAGAAGTCACACTTTCAGTCAGCGATGAACGAATGTGGTTCAGAAATCATGTGGATGAGGAATTAGGTGATTTCTAATCGATAATTTCTTGTTATATTGATTGCCCTAATTGTTCTTTACGTGAAGATTAACTCCAAAATAATTATGTCAAAATGGATCTGTGTTCACTTAAAATGGTATGGTTTTTTTTCTTTCATCCCCGTCTCAGTGCAGTCCAAGGCCATGTTGACTGAACTTTTTCTGGTCGCCGATGAGTTTTACCATTTTGCTGTCCAAGCTCACATCAGCATTACCTTTTGCCTCAAGGAGCTGCGGGTGAGAAGATAACGAAATTGTTGTTTTTTTTTAATTTTATTTTAAGGAGTCTCATCCGGAGGAGTACTCCCGATTGCTGAGGTGATTTTTGTCATCTCTCCTCCAGGGTTTGCTATTTTTTGCTGAGAATACAGGTCACCCGATTTCAATGCACTTTGATGAGCCAGGCAGGTATGCGTGTTCAATCAATGTTAAGTGAATTTAAATCACTGCTGTTTACTGACCTGTATCTGTATGTTTATTTATGCATGTGTATTTTTCAGCCCTCTTGTGCTCTCTGTATCCGACAGTATGCTGGAAAGCGATTTTGTGTTAGCCACACTTTCAGATAATACCAGAAACGACACAAGAAGGTAACAAACATAACTAACCATGCATGGCAGAAATGTTTATAAACTATTGAATTCTGCAATCTTTTTTTTGTTGTTGTATATTTTCAACTTTGTGGGCACTATGTGGGGTTGTTTATTTTTTGCTCCAGACTGACTTGGCCCAGCGCACACCGCAACGTCCTTTTAGACATGATTTGATGGATTATGTGAGGAAGATGTCGACCTAACAGCACCAGCTAACATCAATTGGATGTACGACAGCAGCATCGGATAGAGCCTTTCGAAACTATTGTAGATGTGCGATAACATCTGCCTCATTCCTCTATACTATATAAATATTCAATACACCGTTAGAAACCTTGGACTCTCTTCTTTCTTCAGAAAAAAAAGAATTCATTCTTAAATTATGTGTGTGAAATTATATGAGCTTGAATTGAGGGCAGCTGTCCAAACTACAATGCAATACATATAATTTGGTTTATTTTGCGCTTTAACAACAGCTGAAGCTGGAACAAAGCGTTAACACAGAAAAAAAGAAAAGCTGCCCCCTTATGGAAAACAAAAAGCGTTGCCAGAGGCCATCGGCAGCACTTCATCGGCACCCAAGCATGAAAAAACAAAACCCGAACAAATTCGGGAATGGCACTCTGTCATATTTTCAAATGCCGAATAAATTGGTGAATGGCAGTGAATGAGTTAAAATAATGAACTCATTTTCAAATATTATTGATCGTATTTTGTTGTGGAAATAACGGGAGCTAAGCTCATTAGGCCATAACACTGCTTGTTCCAGATATCCCCACCCCCAAATGGCTCAAACAGGTTAAAATGAGCAAAAATGGTTAAGTATTGCAACAGGCTATGTGTTTGGTAACACACCATCGTTAGGCAGAGCGTTGTTGTGAACGGGCCTCTCTCACATTGGATTTTCATTCATAAAGTTGTCAATGGTACGAGGTGTAGTTTTCATTGAACTTCATGAAAAAACTTGAATTCAGCACTGAATGGGGACTCTGGAGGAGAGCTTCCCGAACCGCGGTACTTGACTCATTTGCCACAAAAGCCATGTCATTCTTTGATGCGTCCACCCACCCAGTACCGGTAGCTGACAATTACAGAGTCTTTTACTGAGCGAGTTGCTTGTTCTGTAGCCACAAAGGGACATAAGTCTTTTTGTGCCGGTCCCAAGCCCGAATAAATACAGAGGGTTGTGTCAGGAAGGGTATCCGACGTAAAAGCTTGGCCAAAAAAAAACATGCGGATCAAACCTCTAAAGATGGAGGACACTGATTTGCTGTGGCGACCCCTTGAAGGGAAAAGCCGAAAGGAAAAGAAGAAGAATTCAATTTTCAGTACATTATAAGCGGTTTGACAAATGGATGGATGATAACTCCTCATAGGGAAATGCTTCTCTCTAATTGTTTTTGACAACATAGTGACCCTTTTTAAAACAGTTTTGCATGCACCGTGTATACTGGTACATGATTTTTGTGTGTGTTTTGTTTCATGCTGTAGAAATGATTTCAGTGTTTGTGAACTGTGTACAAAAATTCACTGAACTAGAAATAGACTTTTATACAGTATTATCTGTCTTTGTTTGCCGCCTCTGAATTTTTTCGCTTGCATCCTGAGCGTTCCCGGTCACACCTCTAGTCTTTCCAAGTGGTAACTCCAAGATAATTATCCTCTGCATAATTGTCATTCGTCCCACCTATGGATTCACATATTGATGGATATATATATATATATATATATATATATATATATATATATATATATATATATATATATATATATATATATATATATATATATATATATATATATATATATTACCAACCAAAACCATATATTGCCAACCAAAACCATTTTAATCAACTTTTTGCTCCTCCAGAGGGGACACACCCCCAGCGCAGCCTCCTGACGACTTCATGAATGACGACATGGACTCTTACCTCATCGCCATGGATACCAGCATTGCGCCGGGTCCATCCACAGCGGATTCCTCAAACTCAAAGCGGCAGTCAGTTGTGAATCACAGTACGAGGCTGCACAGTGAAGTAGAGAAGGAAGCGGAAATTGCAGAAAATGATGGGCCACCAAATAAGAAGGTTTGTTTTTATCTTTTCTATAAAAACCAAATGCTGCCTTGAAATATTAGTTTAATTTACCAGAATTCTACATCTTCAGTTCTATTATAACCACACCACACAAATGCTGTTGTTTAGCCTGTATGCAACCATTTCATTAAATTACTCACTGCCATTTCCTATTTTAGTCGGGAATTGAAAAGCATGACTTGAAGCGCCATTGCCTAATTTGTTCTGTTTTTATTTTTTCTTGCGGAGTAGTGCCGGTAAAGCGCCTGTCAGACCTGTGGGGGGCAGCGTTTGCCTTTTTTACAGCCATCCCCATTTCAAGCTCAGATAACTTCAAACCCCTACAACTTAGGAATTAACTCTTTTTTTCTGAAGAGGAGAATCTAAGGTTTCTTACGCTGCATTGAATGTTTACGCAGTCCTAAAACTCAATATTCGGTGGGTCCTGGACTTCAAGTGGCAATGACAAAAACCGTGGCACTGGAGTGGATACATTTTTGAACATCATCTGGCAGTGAATGTGTTAAGAAGAGTACATTTTCATAAGGCGAAGGTTTGATTGAGAGATGTTTCTATGTTTACCTTGACAGTAAACATCAACGGGTATGGTATTAAACAGCCTCTTTGTTTTGAAGAATTATTTTCGATATCTCAAGGCATCACTTTGGTTTAAAAAGAACATCGAATTGTTGGAAAATTACATTTATCTTCAACAAAGTCGACTGAAATTCTGACAGTCGTTCTGTTTCTGTTGTATACTCTCACAGTTCTGCTCCTTATTGTTTGGATCGGTGCTTCCGCCGTCATCTCAAATGAGCACCCAGCCGGTGAGCAACCAGGAAGTGCTGGCCAGTGACAGTGAGGATGACACATAAATGATGGTGGCAAAAAAGACTGGTTCATTTGGCTTTGATTGAGTGATGGGCCGAGATTTTCTTCTCTTTTCTCTGAGAAGATATTGCCGTATTTTTTTATCATTAATATTATTGCTGGGTTACATTGTGAACGTATGTAATCATGTTGAAGCATGATGCACTTGCCGCATGTTTGGTATACAAGAAGCATATATTTTCCTTTGAATAAACCAAACAAAATGAAGAAAACACGGGTCTGTTTATTTACGGCAGATGACTCAAAAAGCATTTGAATCCATTAACCCCACCGGTGCAAAAGCAAAGAGCTGATGTAATCAGCATAAGAAGGACAACATTTAATTGTGTCCCTTTGCACCTGGAAACTTTTTCCTCTCGTTTGTGGTTTTCTCCTCTCTTTCTTTCTCTTTTTTGACCTCTTCCTCCATCTTCAACTTTTGCTTCTTTTCCTCCCTCCCTTCTCGCTCACACCGCTGCCACCATTTCTTCTCCCTGGAAATCGCTCCCTCTTCCTCCTTCGCATGTTCAGTGAATAGCTGATCCGACAGGTGTCGCATTAACTTTGAGTCATGGGTACTGGAGGACTTCAAGATACAAATCTTACCAGACAAGTGGGGAGTCCCATTAACAGAAGTGTGTTTCAGGCTGGCAATTATTTCTCGACGTGCTTGTTTTTGTTCAGCAACGCTTTTCATTTCTGACTTTGGATTTGTGGCATTTATGTTTAAAGTGACCTCTTCTCGAAGTGCCGAGTCAACCTGATTTTGTGTCACATCTATCGAGTTTTTACACTCTTTGTCTATGTGGTCACTTAACAGCTCATCTTCCGGGACTTGGTGAGAGATGTGTTCATCAGTTAAAGGACTATTGTGAGCAACTGGAACTTGGGACGTTTCTATCATCGCACCTGTCATCTTTACAGGCTGCTTCTTTGCATCTGAATCTTCCTTTTGTTTTTTGACACTTTTTACCTCAATTGTCATGTGCAAATTCACTCCGTTGCAGTTTTTACAATCATTTACTCCCAGAGAGCGATGCCTCGAAACTCCACCTATGTCTTTCCGTACGGTGTCGCTCTGCCCTCTCCTCCACCTCCTGTGAAGGCGACCGCGACAGGCATGATGCAGAGCGGGCTGAAGGCACTGACAAGTTTCCAGTCTCTCTCTCTCTCTCTCTCTCTCTCTCTCTCTCTCTCGCTCTCTCTCTTTCCCTTGTCCAGCTTCGCCCGGTTGAGCTGAGCCATCTCCCACGCCATGTGGTATCCGTGGCAGCGACGTCGGGTGTCAAAGGTGGACGAGGGTCTGGTTTTTCTCCACTTTGCAAGCTCCTTCTCTGTATGTTTCTCCAGATCACCAGAAGTAAGTGGCACAGCACACACCTGCAATATGAACATATTGAAATGATATGTCGGATATTGATTTGACAAACGCATTCAGACGGATATTATTTACACCAACTTGGCCGACGGCACTAGGTAGCACTCAAGGAACATATGAGGAGCCGACAGCCTCACAAAAAATGACTCAATGATGGGACACTGACTTTCTAGGATTGAGTGTATCCTGGCCATAACTCTGCTATGAAGGCGTCATCTTCTTTTTGCACCTCAGACCTGACATCCCTCAGCCTTTGCAGTGTCTCCATCTGGCCCTGACACTGCTTCCTCTGCTGTGCTCGACTCAACACGCGACGCACCAGCACAACCGCCACCTGCAGGAGCACTCTCACCCCTCGTGGGTGGCCACAGAAATTCATCTTATGTGTTTTATTTTCGAAGTAAATCTAGACATAACACAAATAAGATTTGAGTTCACTGGATTAAAAATTAATGTACAGACCCATCTGCTTGTATAATAGTAAAAAAAATCCAACCTAAGTTTTGGTGTTCACTTTTTTTCGTTTTTTTGTGTGTGAAAAAATATCCAAATGTATAAAAAGCATATTTGTCAAGGGAATTTAAGTGGGTTTTTAGATGGAATATATATTCATGGGGCCAGGCACGAGGCTTAATGTTTGGCCAACTACTTTTCGTGATACACACCCACCACGGCTCGCGGAGTGATCTTCGGATCTGGTGGAGTGATCTGCGGATCTTCGGCGGAAGCACACGACCGAACAGCGCTCCAGCCGGCGCACCTTTCCACACCCCTCTCTATGAATTCACACGTCGATCGACTCCGAGGACCTTTTTGCAGATACTTTTACTATTATGGGACAGAAAAAAAACACCACAGGCTTGTGTTCAGCCGAAGAAGACACAAAACAAAATCACCGTCGAGGAGAAGAAGGAAATCATTGAGAAACACGAACGAGGTCTGCGTTTGTGGCGTCACGTGTGCACACTGCGGCTGTCATGTGAATCTCAGCCTGACACATCTCTCACGCTGTGTGTCACTTCCCTGAGAGTAACTTTCTACGACCCTTCTACAAATAAAGAGCCCGGTACCGTCCACCATTGCTACCATCCTTTGCCTAAAAGCTTTACACAAAGGTGTTATTTAGTCGATGCTTTCACGTGACTAATGACACCGAAATTGTCACGTGCGAGTTGACAGCTGGGGCGAGGCCGCCGCTCCCGACCTCCGCCAGCTGAAGGAGACACTTCAATTTCATTTCATTTCAACGAGTCGCTGTCACCTCACCAGTGACATGATTACGACGCCTCGCGCCTCGCTGTGTCATGTGCTGGCAAGTCCAAGAGTTTGTTTTGCCCGAGGTGATTGTTAGCCGCGATCGCGTAAGTTTGTTGCTTTCCGGGATCGCGAGTGTGCCATTTTATTTTGCCTAGCTTTACAGGCTGGACGGTTCGCCCCGCCCGCCTTCTTTTGTCACTTTTTATTCTGCGTCCATGGAATCATCGGACTCGCGCCTTTTGTTGCAATAAAATCTCTGCCAGCACCTACGGGACTCGAAGTGGATGCCGATGACATCGAGGAGCTTGTTGCTGACCACAATGAGGTCCTCAACGCAGAGGATTTGATTTGCCTTCAAGAGGACAAGCAGAATCAGGCCATTCAGGAGTTTATGTGCAGGCTTTTATTGAACAGTTCCGTCCAACAAAGGCGATGAGAATCATCAACATGAAGAATGATAATGTGATGCCTCAGTTTCGTAAGATCTTACAAGTCAGAAAGCAACAGGTGTCAATTAAGAGCCATCAACGACCATTACAAATGTAAATAAAGTAACTATTATACAGTGCAGTGTATTTCTTTCATTACAATACAATAGCACATTTATTATACATAGAATAAGGTATGTTGTGTGTAGTTTTAAGGCTTATTTAGTTGAACATTATATTTTATGGAGACCTGGGAACGGATTATTCTCATTTTAATGGTTTCCTATGGTGGAAAAAAAATTGGATACCCATTTTTTGCCTTACACACTCTGTCTGGGAACCAATTAAGTTCGTAAAACAAGGTCTCACTGTATACTTTACCGTAACCTAACCACCTCGGCCTTTATGGAAATAAACTTGGCTGAGGCATATTCATTGCTGGAAGGTGACACATTTATCATGACATCAGTGTTAGTAACAATACCCCCTCCCACCCCTTTTAGATATTGCTTATTTTGCATACAATAATTCCCTCTCAGGAAGATCAGGATGCCTTAAGAAATTGTGATTTATGGATTCCTTTATGAGTGCTAATCCCAGGCGGCGCAGGAGTTGACTCTTTACCACATTCGATTCACAGCGCAGAAGTCATGGGAACGTGGCTCCTGTGTGGGGTTTGCATCTTCCCCCAACCTGGTTTTTGTTTTGGTACTCTGTTTTTCTGTCACTTTCCAAAATACATGTGCCACAGAATAGATTAATTGAACACTAAAAAAATTCTAAATGTTTGACTGTGAACGCAAAATATTCTCTCTGTATGTTTTGCCATTGACTGACGACCGCCTGATCCCGAAGACAGGTGGGATATGTGACCATCGTGAGGAGAAAAGGATTAAAAAAATACGTACAGTGTTGCGAAACTGGGATAAAAGACAAATTACCGAGGGCCGTGAAATGCATCTTAACCTGCAGTGCGCATGACAGTTAACGTTGTCTTCCGGTAGAAGCTCTTCAGACAGCAGAGGTAAGCCTTTTCAGAGGTCACCATAAGCAACGCATGAGTTAGTGCTCGTTCATTCAGAGAAAATCATAAGCTGTCGATGTACTGATGGATCCTCTTTTTAGCTTCAAGAACACATAAGACGTCTAGTGCTTTTTGAGTTTGTCCTTCAGTTTGCTAAATTAGCTGTTGTGTTAGCCTTTCGGATAAATACACGAATGCTGTCTGCAAGTGTACACGAATGATGTCTGCAAGTGTTAATCAAACGTCAGAAGAGCAATCGTATTAGTATATCGCTCTCTTTTTTCTGAAGCGTGCTCTAATTGTTATTTTGTTCAACGAGAATGGGCTCAATGTGACCAGATTACTTAACTAGCAAGTGCGCTCATGTAATAGAGCCGATACGACATTTTGGATCATCACTCAGGGGCTCTAGCCTTGGCAGGTTGGGGGACATTTAGCGAGTTCGTGATTGGGTGCAGTCATTAGTCCAATGTTTTGGCTGAGGTTCTTGAAAAAAACGGACGAATGCTTCCCACACGTTTCCCTTCATTCTTCTGAAGCACCATAAATGTGGCACCATTTTGGCGGAGAACTAGGATTCGCCTTCGGGTGGCCCTGCCACAATTGTACGACTTTTAAATAAAGTTTGAAGACACGCAAACAAACAGTATTGTATTACAAAGGCAAACCACAGGTTATCCCCTTCTCAAAAAAAGTACAATAGGCCATTTTTCGTTTCTGGTGTTTTATTGGATTTCAGGCAAATTCGACAGTCGTCGTGTGAATATGACAAACATATCAGAATTTAAAATGTATTAATTACACTCAGATTAAAATGTTGAAATTGATGATGATGATGATGACGATAATGATGAGAACATTCTAATTGTATTACCGAATTGTTGCGATTAATAGTGCACCAGAGTAGTATTCTAAAATCATCTTCTTACCTGTCTGATGAAAGAAGCATAGATTGTATACAAATCCCAATATAATGAATAGGGAGTGACTGAATGATTCCAACGCAGCCAATGTCTTATTAAAAACTGCTTTTCAGATGTCTGCTTCCCTGGGGCTACGTCTTCTATATTGCTACTCCAAGACAGGTACTGCCTATTCAGCTGTTATGTTATTAAGTACAAAATAAAGACAACATTATTTTGACTGAGAACCCTTTTTTGTGTGTGTTTGAGGCACGTTAGGATGCACCAGCGTACGTCCCTTCAGTGTCGGTGTGCACCGTAGTGGCTTCAGTGAGTCCTTCAACTAGCCAACTGATTCATATGCAATCAAGCCATATTTTAAATGTCTTTCACTAATTACAGAGTACGTTAATGCTGTGGAGCAGCCGACAGACCTCAAGTCCATCACTGACCGTGCTGCAACGACTCTACTATGGACTGAACTCTTCCGAGGTTTCATATTTGCATATTTGCTTACATGATTACACCCATTACAAAAACATTTATGTTTTGTATTTAGAAAGATCGTCATTGAAAATCCAGAGTTTATATTATAAAAGAACCAATTTAGTGTTTCCTCTCTGGGTACGATGGGAGAGGATTTTTTTATCCTCAGTCTTTTTGTGGAGCAGGGCAGTGATAGCAGGATCGCGCTGAAGCTCATTCTTTGGAGATGGTACTGTGCAGTGGATGTTTTGCATTGTCCATGAACAAGCTAACAAAATATTTACCTGGCTGTTCACTTGCTGGGTGGACTGCCACTGCGGAGACCCAGCTATTTGTCTACAAGCAATTGAAAAGTAACTTTTACATAACGTGGCCTGTTTACAGGCAATTCAAACTATTTGGGCTCAGAGACAGCATTTCTTAGCAGATTCTCAAGGACTCTCCATTCTTGATCATATCCGAATCAAAATCGTCTTTATTGGCCAAGTAAGTGGAGCAAACAAGAAATTTGTCTCAGTTAGTAGAGGCTGCACTAGTATCATCATAAAAGAACATGACAAATAACGATGGAAGGGCATTCCGTAATACAGAACTGTAGAAGTCTACGGTTGTACGTTGGTACTTGTGAGACAAAAGGCAAAGTTTCAAGCAGCGTGAAAGTGATTAGTGGAAGAATGCAATACTTTAACAGTTATACAGTTGGTGCAGAAAATCATTGCGCCATTTAAAGGTAATGAGTAGCAGGATTTGTAGTACAAGTGTAAAATTATACAGATTTCCTCGAGTGCTTTAAAGTGTCTGATGCTGGAGAATATAGTTCAGGTACAGTGTTGAAAGTGAGTACAGAGCTGTAGATACAATGATTATAGCAGATAATACTGTTCCACGGGCTTGTACAATATTGCAGAGCCACTATACGGGTAGATTTGGTTTATTGTTTCGGAAGTTAATGGTTTAAAGGGAGGAAACTGTTTAAATGCCTGTTCGATTTGGTGCGCTTGGATCTAACGCTTGCCTGAGTGGAGTAGCTGGAAAAGGTGGTGGCCAGGGTGCGCGGGGACCAGATGCTTTTTTTTGTGCATGATGACTCGGCACGTGTGGCAGCCTCAGTAACGCGCTCACTCATATTACTCTAATACACTGACTGCTATGTTGCTGCGTGCCCTCTTCTTCCCTCAGGATTGGGTATGACCATGAGTTATCTCTTCCGTGAACCAGCGACCATCAACTATCCCTTTGAGAAAGGTCCGCTCTCACCTCGCTTCCGTGGGGAACACGCCCTCCGTCGCTACCCCAGCGGAGAGGAGCGGTGCATTGCTTGCAAGCTCTGCGAGGCCATCTGCCCAGCTCAGGTGAACATGATTGTACACAGTTTTGTCTGAAGTGTTTCCTTCCATTTTGAATTCAACAATTCATGAATTACATTTTTTTCCTTTTCTAACAAGGCCATCACCATTGAGGCTGAGACTCGAGCTGATGGCAGCAGAAGGACCACTCGCTACGACATTGATATGACCAAGTGCATCTACTGTGGTTTCTGCCAGGAAGCCTGTCCTGTAGATGCCATTGTTGAGGTGGGAACTTTACATTTTATCTGAAATATGATAGCGTATATTTGCAAAATCGAGCAAGCTCTAATAGCAAAGTCGTGTCAAACTATAAAAATAAGAAAAGTGCAGTTTGGGTTACAGAGTGGTAGATTATCACGCCGCATTTAAGTTAGTTGTTGTGGCAATCGATAGATTGGATATACTTTTATTTGTCTCGCAGTGGAGAAATTTTATTATCAGGTGTTTTAGATATTTGGTCCATCGGTTTTAGAAACAGCAGTTTGAGGCAATGTAGCACTCAACTGCTGAATGTTTTTGACTTTGGCAATCTAAGACAGTTGTGTTTTATCAAGTAGAATTTGATGTTGCCCTCAAAATTGATCTCAAATGGATTGAAGGGGATATTTAGGTGGGTATTGAGAATTGAAACAAGACTTATAACTGTTCTGTTCTTCCCCAAGGGTCCGAATTTTGAGTTTTCAACAGAAACACACGAGGAGCTGCTTTACAACAAGGAGAAACTGCTTAACAATGGGGACAAATGGGAGGCTGAGATTGCAGCCAATATCCAAGCTGACTATCTGTACAGATAGACTGCGAGGGAGGCGCTGCCTGGCCAGGCTATCTTGTGTGTCCACCATGACAATATCTTTCATCCTTCTGTGCATCAGCGACTGTTGCATCACAAACATTTTCACAAATGAGGACCTAAGTCCATCTATATCCGATAGTATCTGCACATGTTTCAAGCTACAAAAAAATAAATAGCTTATTTTGTTTGTTTAACAGCCAGGATTTGGACATGAAAATCTTGAAATAAAGTCACTTCAAAATTTGACTGCAGTACTGTATTTAGGTACTTTACTGTTTATTATTGGTCTGCAGCTTAATATGTCACAATTAAAAGGAAAAAATGTTTATTCATTTTATTCTTTATTAACAGTGACTGCAAATGGATCACATTAACACATTCACTACCAGGCATGTGAAAATGTGTCCACTCCAGTGCGTCATTGTCACTCAAATTCCAGGACCCACAGAATATTAAGTTTTAGGACTACATAAACATTCAATGGGAAAAAACATTGCCTGAGGTCTGGCTGGCGTTTTATCGGCACCCCAGCAAGAAAAAATAAAACCCGAACAAATTCGGGAATGGCGCTCTACGTCATATTTTCAATTCCTGAATAAATTTGTGAATGGCAGTGAATGACTTCATATACTTTCATAACTTTAATGCATTTGGGTTGAATAAATTTGTGAATGGCAGTGAATGAGTTCATATACTTTCATAACTTTAATGCATTTGGGTTATGAAAGTATATGAACGCATTCACTGCCATTCACAAATTTATTCAGGAATTGAAAATATGACAGAGCGCCATGCCTGAATTTGTTCGAGTTTTTTTTCTTGTTTGGATGCCGATATATCACTGACCATGGCCTCTGGCAATGTTTGTTTCCTTTCCATAAAGGGGCAGCATTTCCCTTTTTTTTCCATGTTAACACTTTGTTCCAGCTTCAGCTGTTGTTAAAGTGCTCTATAAACCAATATGTACTGCATTGTATTGCATTGTATTTTGTACAGTCGGCCGGATTTTGAGCTCAGATAACTACAGACCCATGTAATTTAGGAATTATCTCTTTCTTTCTGATGAAAGAACATTGTCTAAGGTTTCTTACGCTGCATTGAATGTTTATGTAGTCCTAAAACTCAATATTCTGTGGGTCCTGGACTTCAAGTGACAATGACAAAAACCCTGCCACTGGAGTGGACACATTTTTGCACGTCTGGCAGTGAATGAGCAGAGATGAAAGTCCTTTGGATTTTCCCAGAATTTCAGATTTTTTTTAATTTTCTCCTGAAAAAAATGTGAATTGTATACAATTTTGAAAGGTGTTTATAAATGAAAT
This sequence comes from Hippocampus bargibanti, assembly GCF_051943395.1. Classification (NCBI taxonomy): domain Eukaryota; kingdom Metazoa; phylum Chordata; class Actinopteri; order Syngnathiformes; family Syngnathidae; genus Hippocampus; species Hippocampus bargibanti. The sequence continues at coordinate 9,695,879 of NC_142735.1, forward strand.
GTATTATTATTCAAATGAAACTGGATAAAAATTGAAGACATTGAACGAACACATTAAAGTTCAGGGCGACCCGGTATAGCGGTTCGCACGCCGGCTACACAGTGCAGAGGTCATGAGTTCAAGACTCACTCCGGCCTTCCCTGTGTGGAGTTTGCATGTTCTCCCTGGGCCCATGTGGGTTTTCTCCAGGTCCTCCGGTTTCCTCCCACATTCTGCTCACCCGCAGAAAACATATCCTGTGACTGTAAAGTGTCCTTGCGAGTTTTGAAAGACGCTTATAAATGAAATGTATTATTATTATTATTATTATTATTATTATTATTATTCCAAAAACATGCATGGCAAGCTGATTGAACACTCAAAAATTGTCCCGAGGTGTGAGTGTGAGAGTGAATGGTTGTTTGTTTGTGTGCCCTGCGATTCGCTGGCAACCAATTCAGAGTGTCTAGAACGGTAGGCATAGGCTCCAGCGGCCCTGTGACCCGAATGAGGAAAAGCGGTAAGGATAATGAATGGATGTTTCAGTTCGTTGTTTTGTTTGTAGCGACACCACTTGAAGTGAAGCACACCTCACCTCGTGTGCTGCTCTCTGCTGTCAGTACCACACGTACACACATGCGCGACTTTTGGTTTCAACCAATCGGTGCCAACGCAGCTGACGTCACAGATCGAAGAAGCTTTGAAGTACGACTACATCTTTACTCGCTGAGATGGCAAGAAGACGCGAGAGGTCCAAGTTTTTCTGCTAATCTGCGTGTTTTCGTTTTTGTCCAAATTTTGCATTATGTTTTTCAAACTCCCTAAACATTACATACACGTTAAATTTCAGAAATTATAAATCGGGAGATTTTCGTACTCGCAACTCTTCAAATAATGTGAGCGTTACAAAAGTGTACATTAGAAGTACATAAAACACAAAAATGCGTTCATTATTTATACATCCAATTAGTATAAAATGCATTTTGTTTTTACATTTGTCTTTTGTTTCACTCCTTACAAAGCAACAGTCTGGATTTTGTCAATAGTGTAGTTGGTCTGTGTAAACTCTCAGTCGTACAGGAGTGGTCCATCGATGAGAAGGTTTCTTCAGCCGTCATCTGTACAATTTTGAAGGTTTTGGACGTTGCGCCTTCTCATCAATAGTGTAGTTGCTTTATAAAATGAGTATTGTGGTCAAAATTGGTAGTAACATGACATTAGCACCCCGCCCCACACAAACAATAAATAAATAATACATGTACGTCCAAGCGTCACATGCAACGGCGTTTATTTAATTTCGAAGTCATAGACGAATTGGACGAAAGGACAATGACGTCACAACAACCGTCGTTGTTGCCTTTGGAGGGAGATTTTGCCGCTGCGTTGTCACGTGATAAGGGCGGAAACTGACTCATCGTCTCGGCTGAATCTCCCGCGTACGCAGCCATTTACTCTTTCCTTGCTTAGCAGCACCACTGGTAAGTCTTAGTTCACTAGCGGGCCTTTCCTCGTTAGAGGTGTTCACAGAAATCACTGACGTATGTTTTAACCTGCCTCTAAGTATAACTGTGTGTGCTTAACGTCTGTGGAGCATTGTCGATCGTCCGTAGTGCTGCTAATGGTATATTTTCAGTTGGCAGTTTGTGTAAATGCTAGACGGGTTAGCATGTTAGCAAGGCATTAAAAGAGAATGGCGCCCATGCTGCGTGCTAAGGCACTAGCAAAGAGTATTTGGATGTTTTAGCGTTGCTTTGTTCGCGTAAAAACAACGAGGATAAAATAAACGTGGGCTAGCATCCAATCATTCCCTTTAGATATTACTGAGTTAGCCTTTTGTCGTCTTAAACTCTTCTGCGGCCTGAAACTTCGTAGTCTCGTCCTCCTGTATTGTTCATCAGAAGTGCTTTTGCGCGTTTGAGTGGCTCATAAGTAAAGACACGCGCATCAGCCAGATAACTCGTTTGTGGTCATTTTTAATTCTACCACGTTTTCATCGCGTAATCGTGGCGAAAGTACGCGTGGCGAAAGTTGAGCTAGGCTGCTATGGAACCTACTAGAACTGGCCTTGTAACACGATCGCGGGTCATTAAAACATCTCAATTTGAAAAATATAATAAATAAAATATATCTTATAAAATGTATATTATATAATCCTATGTAAAATATTGTGTTTTATTGGGGATGCATTTGGTCCAAGTCCGTCGTTGTTGGTGCCGCGCCGTTCTTCCTTGCGATCTCTGCTTGAAGCCGAGAATTGGGTACAAACGTGCTACTAATCCCGCTTTATTTACCTAGTTTTCGCAGACATGTCCCTGGAGGATTCTGCAGCGGCCGTATTTAAGGTACGTGTATTCAGCCACCCTACAGCTTTATTGCACATGTAGTGTAAATATGAATTAATTCAGTTCTAACTGCTTTGTGTCTTTGATAGCTTGTACTGGTGGGTGATGGAGGCACTGGTAAAACAACCTTTGTGAAGAGACATCTTACAGGAGAGTTTGAAAAGAAATATGTCGGTGAGTGTTTTTGGAAAGAAAATCACCCAACTACACTAGGCAAACACACCATATAAATACAGTTCTATTCTTTTCATTTTTCAATGCCAATCTGAATCCGAAAAGGGGGTCACTTTATTTTTTTTTTTTTATCCAACACTGAAAAAGGAAAATGTATTTCATTATGTCAACCGAATAGAGTTCCTCAGTTCGTTATACAGTGGTTGATAGAATATAAATATGTTTGTGTGTCATTTCCCCCCCCCCCCCCCTAGAGTATTGTTTCTCAGTGTGGTTCTAACCACTCGAAACATGAACAAGTATTGATGCTGCGCAATTGTTGAGTGCAGTGGAGTTGTGTTTAAAAAATACAATGCACACCACTCACAAAAATATGGTATAGTTTGTTTTCGGGTAAAAGTTATGGAAAGTGTAAAAAGTTAATGCGACCATGACATCATCAAAATAGTACATTGAAGTAGTATAATGCACTGGTTAGTTCCTCATCTCAAGCAATTCTTTGAAACAAAAGTTTACAATGGTGGGGACACCGCAATAAAAAAACTTCATCTCAATAGCTAACGTGTCTTTGAATATCAATTACATTGCAACAATGTCTGAAGCTGTTCACAAATCATCTTATCTGCTGAGACATGGCATCCCACTCTTAAAGGGTGACTCTCAGCTCACTGAGGTTCATGGGTGCAGAGGTTCAGGTTCTACATGGTGACTCAACTAATCCCGCTGGTTTTCAATAGAATTTGGTTTGGGAAAAGTGCAGGCCCTTCAATTTGAGAAGCTATTACATCAATTTTGCATGCAACAGTTTGTTGCACTTGGTGTAAACAGTTTGGACCCACTTCCTGAATCCAACCACTGTGCAGTGATAAATCCTCGACTTGGTGCATTTTTATATGCCTGAAAGTATGCAGGAATTTTCCTGGAATTACATTTTTTTTTCATGAAAGTTCATTGGGAATATTTTCCTAAAATGTATCCGGATATGAGTTGACATCATTGAACATGCGGTTGTCCATTTTGCTTGTACGGACACCGCTCGAGTGACGTGAACCACTAGACTTGATTGTTCGCTGCTTTTTGTAAAAATTTAGCTTTCGTAAATGCGTATGATCAGCCAGGTGCCTGCATTTGAATTTTCAGGAAAGTCTACATTGAAGATGTTGGCCATGCGTGACATCACACACTTGGCCTACTTGCTAAATTTGAAAGTACTCCAAGTAGAGCAGAATTATTAAATGCTCTTCCAGTGGATGGCAGGAGGTGCATCGTTAATCCATGTTTCCTCATTTTCTAACCTTTGTTTGGTGGTGTGCATCTTCTCAGAAAGGGTGGGGGGAAAACACTTCTCTTAAATGTCCAGAATAGCCCATGTTGTTATATGGCTGCAGATTTGTGGTCTGAAGTTATTGCGATTGCAAAAAGCCTGCAGTTTTGCTAATGATCATGACCAAATCTCAAGGTTTCGCAAACCTGGGCATTTCACTTCTAAAATCATTGCTGTTCTGGTTTTCATTTATCAATTCAAAATGCAAGTAACACATGCAAAAAAAACTGTTGTATATGGATCTTTGCTAACCCGTAAACTTGCAATAAGTGGTTGTGGTAACTATGTACCCATATGTCTGTATTCTCTTGTAATGTAGCTACTCTGGGGGTGGAGGTGCACCCGCTGACTTTTCACACCAGTAGAGGCGCCATCAGGTTTAATGTGTGGGACACAGCTGGCCAAGAGAAGTTTGGAGGCCTGAGAGATGGCTACTACATTCAAGGTGGCTCTCATGATTCACATGGCATTAAAAACAAATGGGCTTGCTTTCAAGCAAACAAACTGTTCTCTCCCACAGCCCAGTGTGCCATCATCATGTTTGACGTCACTTCACGAGTTACCTACAAGAACGTACCCAATTGGCATCGTGACCTGGTGCGCGTCTGTGAAAACATTCCCATTGTGCTCTGTGGTAACAAGGTTGACATCAAAGATAGGAAAGTCAAAGCCAAAAGTATTGTCTTTCACCGCAAGAAGAACCTCCAGGTAATATTCTCAAACATCTTCACGTTATACATAAACCAAGTCGATCCTGAATGATATATTTTGATGAATATTTTTACAGTACTACGACATATCTGCAAAGAGTAACTACAATTTTGAGAAGCCTTTCCTTTGGCTCGCAAAGAAATTAGCGGGCGATCCCAACATGGAGTTTGTGGCGATGCCTGCTCTCGCTCCCCCAGAAGTTGCAATGGATCCAGCCATGGCTGCCAAGTACGAGGAGGAGCTTCAAGTAAGTTGAATATGGATGGTTTGTACTCTAAACTTCAAAAGATCGTTCATCTAATTGTTGTTTGTCCAGGTTGCATCAAGGACAGCGCTCCCAGATGAAGATGATGACCTCTAACGTGTTCCTGTTTCCACTCCCTCCCCTCTGGCAGTCAAGTTGTTGGAATTTTGCCCTCATAACTGTAAAAACCCTTAAGATTTTTTTTTAAATATTTTTTTTTCTTTACTTTGTTTTAAAACTCAGTTTGGGAAAAAAAATCCTGGTGGGAATAAGTTGCTGTTCAATTTCACTGTATAGACACCAACCACCTTAGTGTTATTAGTATCACAACATGCTTTTCTTCGTTGGGCACCATCCACTGCACTTAAATAGCTTGCAATGCTGTTGTATGGTGTGTTGGAGGCACTAAAGGAGGAAAGTTTGAATAAAGATGTTCTCAAGACATGCTCCAGGTTTTTTGCCCATTATTGTTAGAAACATGTGGATCAAACCTCTAAATATGGAGGACACTGATTTGCTGTGGCGACCCCTTGAAGGGAAAAGCCGAAAATAAAAGAAGATTGTTGTTAGAACTAGTTATATAATTGTCACCTTAGCTTTCCAATTTTTTGAAGAAACCAAGGATTGTTACAAATTGTTAAAATAATTGACATACACTCGCTGGTAAATTAATGCAGAAGGAATAAGGGTCACTGTATTTTCCGATGTACAGTGCCTTGCAAAAGTATTCGGCCCCGTTGAATCTTGCGACCTTCAAAGATATTACATTTATTTATTTATTTTGTCAAGAATCAACAAGTGGGACAATTGTGAAGTGGAACAACATTTATTTGATAATTGTAGCGACACCTTTTGCTCCAATTACAGCTGCAATTTGTCTGCGGTATGTTTCTATCAGTTTTGCATATGGAGAGACTGACATTCTTGCCCATTCTTCCTCGCAAAACTGCTCGAGCTCCGTGAGGTTGAATGGAGAGTGTTTGTGAACAGCAGTCTTCAGATTCTCAATTGGATTCAGGTCTAGACTTTGACTTGGCCATTCTAACACCTGGATACATTTATTGTTTGAACTGCAACTGAATTGCAGATTTGGCTTTATTTTGGATCATGGTGTTGGAAAATAAATCTCCGTCCCAGTCTCAGGTCTTGTGCAGATACCAACAGGTTTTCTTCCAGAATGTTCCTGTATTTGGCTCCATCCATCTTCCCCATCCCTGCTGAAGAAAAGCAGGCCCAAACTATGATGCTGCCACCACCATATTTGACAGTGGGGATGGTGTCAGGTTGATGAGCTGTGTTGCTTTTATGCCAAACATTGTTTTGCATTGTGGCTAAAAAGTTCAATTTGGGTTTCATTTGACCAGAGCACCTTCCACGTTTCGTGTGTCTCCCAGGTGGCTTGTGGCATACTTTAAACGAGACTTTTGATGGATATCTTCTTGCCACTCTTCCATAAAGGCGAGATTTGTGCAGTGTACGACTGATTGTTGTCCTATTGACAGACTCCCACCTCAGCTGCAGATCTCTGCAGTTCATCCAGAGTGATCATGGGCCTCTTGGCTGCATCTCTGATCAGTTTTCTCCTTGTTTGAGAAAAAAGTTTGGAGGCACGGCCGGGTCATGGTAGATTTTCTGTGGTCTGATGTTCCTTCCATTTCAATATGATGGCTTGCACAGTGCTCCTTGAGATGTTTAGAGCTTGGGAAGTCTTTTTGTATCCAAATCCGGCTTAAAACTTCTCCACAACAGTATTTGGGACCTGCCTGGTGTGTTCCTTGGTTTTCATGATACTCTGCACTTCAAACAACCCTGAGACTATCAAAGAGCAGGTGCATTTATACGGAGACTTTGTTACACACAGGTGGATTATATTCATCATCATCAGTCAGTTAGAACAACATTGGATCATTCAGATATCCTCACTCAACTTCTGGAGCGAGTTTGCTGCACTGAAAGTAAAGGGCCCGAATAATACTGCACGCCCCGCTTTTCAGTTTTTTATTTGTTAAAACAAGTTTAAATTATCCAACAAATGTTGTCCCACCTCACGATTGTGTCCCACTTGTTGATTCTTGACAAAAAAAAATACATTTCCTATCGTTATGTTTGAAGCCTGAAATGTGGCGAAAGGTTGCAAGATTCAAGGGGGCCAAATACTTTTGCAAGGCACTGTAGTAGGTGCACCGAAAGGCCTTCATTTTCTTCCAAATATGGAATATTTATATGGGAAGTAATATTAAGCCACAAAAGGTCTCACAACTACTGTCAGGAGCCACAGACGAACGAATCAAACCTCTGAAGATGGAGGACACTGATTCGCTGTGGCGACCCCTTGAAGGGAAAAGCTGAAAGGAAAAGAAGTCGTGCGTAACCCCAGCCTCGACTGCTGTGCCTTATAGTAATGTGGTGTGCCTTACATGTATTTTATATATTTATATATGACATTTGTAAAACTTCAAACGGTGTGCCTTATACTGTATATGGAAAAACGTTTTGAAATACACCATTCATGTGCGCCTTATACTCCGGTGAGCCTTTTCACCGGGAAATCTTTTCCTTTCGGCTTTTCCCTTCAAGGGGTCGCTGGAGGACACTGATTCGCTGTGCCGAGCCCTTGAAGGGAAAAGATCTCACCGGAAAATACGGTACTCTTAGTTCACCCGGCTGGCTGTTGCCTTTTTGCCTTTCCTCTTATTATAAAAAAACAGGACCGTGAAACGTGTTTATTCACAAAATCACTAGGGGGCTGTCGTGTTTAGAGTCCAGCCGTCGACAATTTTAGTTACGTAATAATCTTGTATCACTCACCCAAGATACCGCAACCCTGATCAGGATTTACATGACCACTCTCAAAGTACATTGAGCTATTTTAAATATTTATGGGCCGCCGAATATTATTTTGCATTGCGCATCAGCATATTTTACTGTAGTGTGTTAAGATTATTCAAAAATGCATTAAATCAATTTTAGCTATTTGAAGCCAGTCGTGTTTCCCAGTCAAAAAAATCGACATTTTAATTAATTCTCTGAATACCAAAGGTTGATTAAATCTTTAGATAATTTAACACACCTGAAAAATGTTTGCCAACCTTTTTATAAACGCATTTGTCATACTTGGAGCACACTGGAATGTCCTTCATCGCACGACTCCTACATTCACCGGCAGCGCAGGTGGATGTGGGCGTGGCTTCATCCTTGTGCTTTGCCATTTGTCTGCGCATGCCCGAGTGTGAAAAGTGCGTTGAGAATGATTACCGGCGGAGGCCTTCGGGGAGACAGATTATACGGCTCCACGCAACTGTTGTTTTAATCCCTTGAGCGAGGAGATTTGCAAAGGAGAAAACACTGGTTTCAAACCGAGCAGCCATATTGTATGGTAAAAACGGAGAAGACTCTAGTTTTCGGAAACAAAAGTTAAGCCTTTGGCCCAACAGCACTGACAAGACTTTTGAGTTTAAATTCGCCTTCAAGGCCATTTACTGGTAGTGGGTTTCATGTCGGACAGCTAGCTTCGACAGCTGGTTTAGGAGGAAAGAGACCGAGGCTAGCGTTCTCAAATTATTTGAGACCAATTATTTGTGTTCGAGGCGGTTATTGAACACGCTGAAATATGAAGGACCGATTGGAGCAACTAAGAGCGGTGAGTCCGAAGAATGCAAAATTTTACTTCTACTCACCTCCTTTATTATAAACACACGTCACTTCTGCCCGACGTTATTTAAAAGATAATCACTTGGGGTTCCGAACTAGTTTTAAACATTGAACGAGTCGTCGGGTAACACATTTAGAAACTAACGGCCGCGATGGCTTAAAATGCTCTAAAATGCTGTGTTTTCAAGATGACACGCTAAATTCAGATACAGTACTATTTCGAATTGCTCTCACCAGTTTGTATACAACGTGATATATATCGTGTATCCAATAATCTTTTTTTTGTGGTCGTAATATCTGATTGACTCGTGTCTTTATTGAGTAATCAAATTAAATACAATGTGTTGGTTAACTTACTGTTCCAATATTTAATGCTATACAGCCAGTGGACTCTTGCTATAAATTAAGGAGGTCACTTGGTATGCTCCTTCTGGGTAGTGACTGATAATTTCGAGTGAGGAAGTAGAGTCTGATTATTATTATACCAACTGCTAGGAGAGAATGCTAATACAGTATATGGTTAGACACCAAAGGTGGATTTAATACAGATCCATTTTGCCTTGTTTTACCGTTCACGTTAGTGAAAATATAATTGACAGAATCATAGGAGACAATTTAATATGGTGCGATTTTGTTGTGTCATGTAAAAATTCGGGATGTGTTGCCATAGCTACATCCAAGTCCTGGCCAAATATTTGTTGTGTTTGAAGTTGTTCAACTGTGGTAGCACCCCAGGCTTCTGTGTCTCCCACAGCTGGCCTGTTTTTCAGGGAAGTGAAGAACAAATAGCAGCTGTGGCAAGCTGGGAAGGTAATAGGTTTGACCTTATTGGATCACATATGTATCTCGATTCTCTTTTCCAACCCCTGAACTCAGCTCGTGGTTTTATTACCTGGAAAATGTTCCATGTTTTAATATATTTATTCTCTGCCTGTGTATCGCTCATGTGATAAACTTTCTGAGGTCACCTGACAGTTACCTGTTCTATCTTTTGCATCTTTTCCACAACTTGTCCATAAAGCTTTTCCTGTCTTCAAACCATGTACAGGTACAGCTACAATAGCAGTGACATAAAAATGCTGGTTGCTCATTGGTAGAGCAGGTTTGTGATCATTGTTGCCACGCTTCTGAGCAAAATGTTCATGTAAAGAAAGGTATGCAAGATATTGGAGAAGAAACATCCTGCATATAAAGTGGCCGGCAATTATTTGAGGGGCAGGATTGAGACATTACTAAAAGTTAAAATTTGTCATTGGAATTTCCTGTTTGAATGGTTTAAACCATTAACATCAGATGTGTATGTTTATGGTTTGATCCTAAAACACATGACCACCATTTCAGATGCTTATGAACATCTTTGAAGGACAACCGACATTTCCGGACAAGATGTGTCCATAATTTGTAAAATGGCTTCAAATGACTTCCCCTGAGCATGTTATACAAAGATTCCACCGCATATAGCCATATTTTACGTTTTAAGACTCGCGCTGAATATTCAGGAAGTCTTGTTTTTGAGTTGGTGACGAGTCCGTACGTGACGTCACTGAAGGAACGCCCCTGACCGAGTCCTTCCATCACGTCAATGTATTTTGCTGTACTTGTTTGATCTGAAAACCTTGTGTTGCACCAAAAAGCCGCCAGAAGAGGGCGACCAAGCTCCATGGAAGAAATTTATCAGCCTGTGGAAATAGGCTGAGTAATTTCTCACAGGAGCTTGGATACCATTTTCTGCCTCTTTTTTGGTGATCCATTTCCCCCCAATGTTTCCTCAAAATGGCACGGAATAAATTCTTTAATCGATTGCAAACATGTATGCTTTCCTCTTCAGAAATATTTATCATACTCATAACTGCATGTGTAACAAGAAAGCATATTCTCGAATCTGAAGCCATTGTTTTGATTCTCTAGCAATGCAAGACGTCTTGGTGTGTTCTCTGATTGCCCCATTAGCTCTGGTATCGCCTCATTAACATGACTAAGCCCACATGGTAACGACCTAAGAAGTCTGTTGTAAGCACAATCTAAATTAAACCTCAAACTACCATGGCAATTTAGTGGAGGGTTTTGCTGTTTTACAAAAAAAAAAAAAAAAAAATTACTCCTCTTTAAAACCACCTATTTTCTTTAGTTAAGATTTTAACCTCACTGTCGTCAAATGAGTGGTTGCTAGCTTTTAGGGAGCTAAGATTTTAACCTCACTGTTGTCAAATGAGTGGTTGCTAGGTTTTAGGTGCAGATGTGCTGCAGATTGAGCCCCACAAGCTTTTTTTGAGCATTCGTTTTGATTCCCCAATGTATTGCTCTTTACAATCTTCATTTTTACAATGTATAGAATAATAATAATACATTTCATTTATAAGCGGCTTTCAAAACTCTCAAGGGCACGACAGGCACAGGACATTTTTTCTGTGAGTGAGCAGCGGGAGCCACACGCGCCAGCGTTCACTCAACCCGGAAGTAACATAAAGTTAAAAATAAAACATCGAGAGTCACCACAGGTGGCTTGGAGATGGTTGTTTATCGTGTCATTGTCTCTGTGGTTGAATTTAATTATATTTCACCATGGTACGAAAAAAATGCAAATAGGTCAATTTGTGAACATTTAACTGAATATAAATTGCTTTATTTATGTATATATTTATTTTTTGGGAAGTCTAAAAACAATTTGAAATATTATCGAATTGCACGACAGTTGAAAATATTAAGACATTACTTGTATTTCCTGTACAATCCGAAAAAGTAACTGTGGAACCGATTCAAAGTATTGTGGAATGGCTTCTCAATTATACAGACATTTCAAACAGCTTGTGCTGCTACATTAACACATACCATGCTGATATATGTGTCACTGGACTACTGTGTGTCTCAGACTTTACGCCGTGATGCTCTTCTTCCCCTGATGTGATCTTAGTGACTTGCTGTTGTGTTATTGTTATTCACGTGATTTCCACGATTTATGTAATCGAATTCGGACAGTTCAGCATTTAAAAGAGTTTTGGAGAAGGTGAACGAAAGGACTGGATTGGTTAACTGGATTCTAGTGGAATGTATGTTCTCATCAGTTACCAGTGATAGGCCTCACCTCAGCTGCGGCTGTAATATTGACAAAAAAGTACAGAAAATTATCAGATCAAGTACTTTTTTTTTTCCTTTAAAGGGGCAAGAGTTGCCAGAGTTGAGTCCTGAACATGAGCAAGGCTTCCCACTAACTTGCATTTGTTATGTACTGTACATGATTGGTTTCCTGACTTCAATTTGCTGAGTGAATGGTTGTGGAAGGAAGTTAGCCCATTCTCTTATTAAGTTCATTCACCCCTCAGACTGCTATCCTTTGGGTTTCATATTCTGGGAATGAATTGCTGAGGCATCAAGAATAGAAAAAAATGCATGAGTTTCTGCAGTTGGTGAAATATCAAAACTCGCAACTGTCAATCCAAATGCTGAATGTGAAAGGTGTAAAAATATAAACATCTGATCAGGATATACTTTTTATGTAGTTTCTACTTGGAATACATCTGTGGAGTGTCACCCTTTTGAACAAAAACCGTCTTAACATAGCACAGAGTTGATGCAAATGAATATGATTCCCATTTTGTGGGCTCCCCTCATTTCTTTATTCACACTTTAATAAATCCTCATTCCCTGCTCCTTTTTCGTGGATTTAGACATGCAATCAAGATGATGATGAAGTGGAAATTGCTATGGACAACGCAGCCTTTATGGATGAGTTCTTCTCTCAAGTGAGCTTTTGAAAATTTTAAGATCATTGGGTTTCGGACATTCACATACCGCTAACTTGCATTGTGTGTTTCAGATTGAGGACATCAGGAACAGCATAGATAAAATTGATGACAATGTGGCTGAGGTTAAAAAGCTTTTCTCGGTCATTCTTTCTGCTCCCACGTCAGATCAAAGTGAGACTTCTCAGTACTGTACTGCAATGTCATATTCGGGCCATTTTTTTTGTTTGCCTTGCTTTCCTACATATGCATGGTTTAATGTTTTTGTCACTACGACACACACACATGCACAGTCATTCACTCAAAGGTCTCAATAATAGATATTCATTCATTCATTATCCAAACAAGCCTGGGTGCTGGAGTCTATGCCAGCCGTCTTGGGGCAGTTGGCGTGGGACACCCTGAACTGATTGCCAGGCAATCACAGGCCACACTGTGACAAACAACCATCTGCTGTCACACTCACACCTCGGAAGAATTTAGAGTGTTCAGTCAGCCTGCCATCGATGTTTTTGGAATGTGGGGGTGAAACCGTAGGACCTGGAGAAAACTCACACAGGCCTGGAAACAAGAAAACACCATACAGGGAGTGGGGATTGAATCCATGGCTTCTCCACTCTGAGGTCTATGGGCTGGACCACCAGCGCAGCCTCAATAGTAGACCTAAAAGAAAAAAAAGTTTCGATCTGATGAGCAGTGCTATCAATGAGAAATGTTAACATGGTTGAAATGTGTCTTTCATGTACAGTTTATGTAGTTATGCCCTGCTCATTTATCTAAATAAGAAATTGTCTATAGTATACACTTTACAACAATGCTGTGTACTTCAAATTCACAGGAACCATTGGGCTAAAATTTAACTCCGTTTCATAGCTCAGTTATCAAGGAGAGTTTTTCTCTTCAAGAAGTCTGAATGTTTGATGACATATTTGTATTGGATTGTATTGGGGCGGCTCGGTAGTCGAGTGGTTAGCACACCGGCTTCACAGTGCAGCGGTCGCCGGTTCGTGTCCCACCCCGGCCTCCCTGTGTGGAGTTTGCATGTTCTCCCCGGGCCCGTGTGGGTTTTCTCCGGGTCCTCCGGTTTCCTCCCACATCCCAAAAACATGCATGGCAGGCAGATTGAACACTCTCAATTGTCCCTAGGTGTGAGTGTGAGAGTAACTGTTGTACGTCTTTGTGTGCCCTGTGATTGGCTGGCAACCAATTCAGGGTGTCCCCTGCCTCGTGCCCAAAGAAAGCTGCGATAGGCTGCAGCACCCCCACGACCCTAATGAGGAATAAGCGGTACGGAAAATGGATGGATGGATGGATTGTATTGGACCGCACGGGGGATAGCTAATGTTGAGTCTGGTGAGTGCGCTACACTATCTTCAGAGTGCCACAGTTTTTCCATTCCCACGAGCAAACACACATTTGTGAATTCAGTTTCATCATGATGATAAACGTATGGTGTTTTAAAGGTAAAGAAATTTTCAATGATTGATGAGAAATCTGTCTGTTCCTCTCAGAAACACAGGAGGACTTGGAAGCAATCACCAATGACATCAAGAAAATGGCAAACAACGCCAGAAACAAACTCAAGAGTGAGCCTCATGCCTTCAATATGCGCGCGCGCGCACACACACACACACACACACACACACACACACACACACACACACACACACACACACACACACACACACACACAGATATTCATTGGAATTTGGATTTAATTACTTTTCATTGGAATTAATTAATGCTACATTTGAAGTCCAAATTGTTTGAGTAATCATATTTTTTTGCAGCCATCGAGAGGAATTTGGAGTCAGAAGAAGAAAAGGAGAGGGTGTCAGCTGACATGCGAATACGTAAATCACAGGTAAAATCATGATTTGACATAGGATTATGAATCATGCCACGACTCCCCCAATCATTGTATGTTCTTGTTTTCCAGCATGCGGTGTTGTCAAGGAAATTTGTGGAGGTCATGACAAAGTATAATGAAGCTCAGGTGGATTTCAGGGAGAGAAGCAAAGGACGTATTCAGCGACAGCTAGAGATCAGTGAGTGATGCCTCTCCACAAAGAAATTCAAGCGTATGGTTTCGTCTACAACAATTCATTTGCTGTGCATTCCAGCCGGAAAGGCAACCACAGATGAAGAACTTGAGGAGATGTTGGAAAGCGGCAATGCTGCTGTGTTTACTGCGGGGGTGAGTGTGGTACCGTTTTATTGCACTTTGCTTTCCTCATTAACAGACTTACATCCAAGCTGTCTGCGTGTCATTAAAACTCCAAACTGGTTAATGTTTAGCTTTGGATTTAGTCTAGGGAGCTCAAAAGTTACTTGGGGTTGTCTAGCCTCAAATCGAGCCTGGAGAAAAATGGCTTTGTGAAATGTCACCGTTAGGTTTCCTGCATAAATGACAACCGTGAGCATTATCATAGCCCTCCTCTGATGTATGTATTAATCTCAACATAGGAAGAAAACCATTTTAATAGTTGTCACAGCTGATTGCTGCTTTGAAATGGTTCCTGTTGTCACAGTGGTGTCTTACACCATTTGAGGCTGACACAGAGAAGGGATCACAATAAATCAGGCATGTCTAAGGTCAGGTTACTCTGTGGCTCCTTCGTGTTTTCAAACAATCCTGCTCATTTGAATCAGGTGTGTAGGAGTAGGGACACATAACATACGGAGGACAGCATCGCTCGAAGACTAGGTTTGGACACCCCTGCAATAAATGAATGCATTTGGACAAATGTGTGGCTGTTCCTCCTTTATTTCAGTTTTATCTGCAATGCAATTCTCTCGATGTACATGATTGTTCAGTTGTGTGTGTGCATTTTCTCAAAGAAGAGGAGAAAAAATAAAACGAGGGTCAATAGGCAACATAACATAAAAAGGTGCACTTTACAAAGCAGCGACGTTTAAGCATCCAATACATCACTTCATTTTGACACAATCATCCAATGCGCTACTGGGCTAATTTACTAATCACAACACACGTTTACTGACGAACAACATATCAAACTACTCCAGTAAAATGGCCGAGGATTTATCATGACAACAGGTTTGCACACACTTGAATGATACTACTGATGAGTCAGCTCAGGTAACGATCAATCACAGCTCACCCACCTTCTGAATTTGGTCTTGTGACATTTGCAAGCTGAGCCTTTTTATATTTCTTCAGGATGTTGGGGGGGTTAAAAAAGGAGTTAAAATGTTACAATGTTTGCACTAACTGCAGATTGTTGACTCTGGCATTTCCAAACAAGCCTTGAGTGAAATTGAAGCCCGGCACAAAGACATTGTTCGTCTGGAAAGTAGCATCAAGGAGCTGCATGACATGTTTGTAGACATCGCCATGTTGGTGGAGAACCAGGTACGCCCATTCCCCAAACCACTTACCCATCATGTCTCCCATTCATAAACCGGTTCGTAACTTTCACCTCTACGCTTTGAACTTCACACTTAGCATTCATTGACTTCTTTCCCTCTTATTTGTGTGCATCCTGACAACATTCAGCTCGTTTCTGATCTTCATGTGCTGCTTCTGTTGATCTCTGACATTCTGTCTTCCTTCTGTCTTTTCCAGCGTCATGAAAATGTCACTTTTCCCATTACTGTTTTATACCACCTCCAGCTCATCTTCACTCATGATTTATGGGTCAGCATGAAAGCATATTATAAGACTCGATGCATCAAAATTGCTCTCATAGTTAGCCTTTGCAGCCATGTTTTTTTTGCATATAATATCTGGTATAATTTATATTTGCTTGCATCATGCTGTCTGAGTGGAAGTCTCAATTGAGGTAAGGGACACTTGTTTCTAATTGCGCTGTTTCTTTAAAAACTCTTTTCTGTCATTCTATCTTCAACTTGGATACAAGTACATTGAACAAATCGCTAACAAATATTAGAAAAATACAAAAAAAGCACATTGATTCAAGCTTCTAATGATTTTTCCATTCTGTCTAGCGTTCTGAATATATGGTTGAATTGGTCTCAAAAGTGCAAATCTGTTTTTTTTTTTATTATATGGTTGAGAAATAATCAAAATAAATATCTTTCCAGTTTTTGTTATACATGGGCAACAACAGTTCGTATCTACACTTATCTTATTCTGAGTGGAGCATCTCATGACAAAAATGTAAAAAAAATCTGAGCCTATATTAATTCTTAGCTGAGCCTTTTGGCACTGTGATGCCATTTTCAGTTGACGGCAATTGGCAAAATTATTAGCTATCCCCTATGTTATGATAATTTGAAATATGAGTGTTTTCAATCAGGAGTATGGTCACAAACTGAATTTCATTCAAATCTTAAGGCACCAGTGTACAATACAGTATTAGTTTTTATCGTGAATTGTCCTTTATTCAATTGAAGTACTTGTTTTTTTACAGGGTGACATAGTAGACAACATAGAGCAGA
The DNA here is from genome assembly GCF_051943395.1 of Hippocampus bargibanti. Taxonomy (NCBI): domain Eukaryota; kingdom Metazoa; phylum Chordata; class Actinopteri; order Syngnathiformes; family Syngnathidae; genus Hippocampus; species Hippocampus bargibanti. The sequence continues at coordinate 9,712,466 of NC_142735.1, forward strand.
ATGTTTCCAAGTCAGTGGACCACATCATGGTTGCAAAAGAGCAGACCAAAAAGGCTCTAAGGTACCAGACTAAAGCACGCAAGGTAATGTTATCCAGTCAACTGATAATCACTTTGACCTCATACTTTTTTCCTTACTTATGTTGTCTGCCCACTCTTTTTGGCCCTACACACATACACACACACACCCAACCACACACACAGAAACTACAGTTCGTTCAAATCATAATGCCCCCTCTTATGTTATGTATATTCTTATGCATCAATTAATTCAAAAATGCTCTGCACACAATGCACCACGAAAGGGGGGAATGATTGACAGGATTGAGAGCAACATGGACCAATCGGTGGGCTTCGTTGAGCGAGCAGTTGCAGACACTAAGAAAGCGGCAAAGTTTCAGCAGGAGGCCCGACGTGTGAGTTACTACCATGGAAACCAGTGGTTCTGTTTCCCAAAAGCATGCAAAGCATTTTATTTTGTCCCCTCAAACTGCAACATGGCGAGGCCTGAATGTTTCAGCACCGCTTTTCTGTCGTCTGAACATAACTATGATAAAGCTTCCGTATGCTACAGCACAACAGTAAGGCAAAAGTAGCAAATATAATCAAGTATTAGCATCGTATTGTGTTTTTTGAATTGAGACTGATTGAAGACGAATTATCAAGAAGTATTCAGGTTAACTCATCTCAATGAGATCTCATCCAAGAGGTATATATATGACAAATTCTGCCTTAACAATTAGATTGTTAAATTTTAATTGATTATGTTTTTTTCCCTACCTTGTAACTCCAATACAAGCTGTTTTTCCATACCTTTTATCATAATTGTCAAAGGTGAAAAATGTGGGCAGGGTGACCAAAAGAAGATAATAACTGGCTCCACTAACCTCGGTCACATCTAGGAACACACTGCACTTTTACAACGTGGTAACAACAAAAGTTTATTTGCTTTTCGTTTCCATAGTGGCAATGGTCTAATAAATAGATGTCGCATTTTGTAGCAGTAGAGTATAAAATACATGCAGTCACCATCAAGTGGGGAAGCCTGCTTATTTGCAGGGGAGACGGGCCGATCAGGTCACCAAATAGCACAAATCTGGAATCATTGATAGCGATTAAAATAAAAAAAATGCTGAACATCCAAAAGTCTGTGAGTATGCGATGCTGTCTTATAGGTATTCAGGGGTCCACTGTATCTTTGTTTCTTTCAAGTAATATACAGTACAGTAGATACATCCTGTAAATACAGGCAAGTGCAAAGAATACAAATTCCTCTTGAAGTATGCTTTTGGGAGATCAGTACCTATCCCCGTACCCTCACCACAATCCTGTCTGTCCCTTTGTGATTCCACCACCCCAACCACAGTAAAATTAAACCAGACACATCTATGCCACATATATGAACGCATACAGATAAAAGTACTCCTTTCTATACTTTTGATTCTCTCGTTTTGTCACTTTGCATGTTTTAAGAATATGTATTGACCTGCCAAGGTAAGTGAACATTGGTGATATTGATTGCTTTAGTCAACAATAGTTGTGTTTATTTGAATGTTCATTTTGACAGCATGTGTAAAGTAACTGATATTTACAAGAAAGCTTTGATGGTAACTTTAATATGGACTGTATAGTTCTGTCAGAAGGAAGAGTGACAAAGTCGAAGTTGAGTACAGTCACGATCATTGATTCTTTGAGTTTGTATGTTGAATCTATGTCGCGTTTCCTCAAATTATTCACTCAACTGGACAAAAAGTCAGTGCATATTTTGCTTGCAAAGGATTATAAAATAATGATGGGTAGATATTTGCAAAGCTGTAATTTTCACACATGTACATTCTCATTAATAATATGACCCACCAAAAAGTAAGGCATCATTGGGAATGTGTTTGAAAACTGTAAATGCACTTACACAAGAAAAGGAAAATGCACTAACATGTAAGTAGGTGTGAACAGGTATTCGATGCTGAAGGTTTGATCGCGAGCAAAATTATCTGCCTTGGTCATGAATCTACAGTACCAGTGACGTGCAGTCAGGGGAGGCAGGTGAGGCTGTGCCTCACCTGTCATCATGGCAATATCAAATGAAAAAATACATTAGTTATATTTATTTAGTGAATTCTACTTTAAAGTTTTTTTCCATTTAACTTCACCGTTTTTCTTTTTTTTTTTTTTTCAAAATCGCTGAATTTTCACATTTACCGTTCAAATACTAAGTAGAGACGAGTGGTGAGGCAGCAGCCGGCTGAGCCTCACCATGGATTGCGCAATCACTATGCTAACTTTGCTGGCTTGCTTTGCAGTGAGACAGCATTGATCTCCCTCTGCATATCGCTATTAAAGTGTTCAAACACTTTTAGTATATGAACGACATTTCTACAGTTTAGCTGGTATATATAATGTAGAGTCATTTTACATTATAAACACTGTACTACATTGTTTATTTTATTTTCATCAAAATTGTGTGCATAGGTGAGGCACACAGTTATCCTGCCTCATGACAGGGGTCGCTGGTGATTAGATTTTTCTTGTGCCTCCTTGGCTGCAGAATAATAGAATTAGGGAGAGCAAGCTACAGTAAACAGTTAGCAAGTTAAGTGCAACACTCCAGTCATTTTTTTCGTGTTGCTTTGCTTATTTTAAGAATGGAGGATTACATATCTAAATTGAAAGAAATTGAGAGACTTTTAAAACTGTTGCATCAATAACTAAAAGTTATTGATGCCTTTCTTCAGGAGTGGCGCATGGACTTCATTTATCAGTAAAGGTAACACGATAATCACATTTTTTTAATTCTTTTTTTTTATGCTACAGTTTATATAAAGAATGCTGACATGACATTTTAAACAAAACACATTAACTGTTGCCAATCAAATGGTGAATAAGCTACTCTGTAGAGTTCATATGTTTGTAAATCTGACTGTGATGACGTCAGTGCCTCACCAGCCATGAACCTCACCGCACGTCACTGTACAGTACATTATTTATTTAAGCATTGTGGATAAGCTGACTTTCGCAGCTGGTTGCAAGCGCTTATTTCAAGACTGCTTTTAGTAATATATTGACGTTATCTTGAATTTGTCAACAAATGATCAGTGAATTACAACTTCCCTGTAGTCTCAGAAAATGAGTCATTTATATGTTTACTTGTTCAAGTGGATTACACACCCATTAATTTAATTGGGACACACCATCTGTTATGTTGTGGGCCACACAGGAAATACAGTATGTCTACTGTTGCACTGTGCAATATCCTCCAAACTTATATTGTGACATAAACAAATAAGAGTCATGCACGATGGCACAGGATTAGAGGAAAGTTCTCTTGAATGGTCTCATCTGTACTTCCCAACAGAGATGGGTGCAAGTAGTGCTGATTGTTCTGGTCTTGCTGGCCGTGCTAGCTCTCATAATCGGGTTGTCAGTGGGTCTGACGAGCAGCTGACGAGATGTTTGAGTAAGATGATTGCTAAGGGTGAGTAACTCGGGAGTAAATAACCTCTCACAAAGGGTGGAGGTGTTCAACCTTCTTTTAAAAAGGGCTTGCATGGCTTTGCGGTCCCACCAAGGCTTTGTGTATAAATGACTTCGTGTTTTTGGCGTGACGCTTGGAACGGGTGGGTGTTTTCTGTCACTTAGTCGCGCAAATGAACAAAGCGGTGCGAGTGGCAATCATGTTTCCTCTCTCGTGCAAGTAGAGATTTAGATCTTGCGCTAATTATTGTTGTCCCTCTTTGTAGAAGATGATCATTATCGGTGTCGTCTGTGCGGTGCTCGTTATCATCATCCTCGCCATCATCCTCTCCCAGACTCTATAGCAGGACCTCAGTTATCATGATCATCTTCACTCCATTCATCACCCACGTGCAAACCAAAGAACGGACTTTGACAGCACTGTCGCTTGGTACTTCTAATTATTTTCTTGAACTACTGGAGGAATGGCTACTAAAATGGACTGATTTATGATCTTATTTCCCTGAAGCTTAAGGTCATTTTTTTCAGATGAAGCAAGACTGGCGGTGCATGGGCCACAGTGTAGCACCACTCCAGTGTTTTATTTTTTTCCCCATTTTGTCCTTCAAGTGGTGGAAAATGACTTAATCTGCAACAGGTTAAGGAGCTGACACTGCGCTCGAACCACATCACCTTCCCTCCTTATCTTTACTATTTGCCTTCTGTGAGCCTTTGACACATTTCACAATGAACTGGGAATTGCAAGGTCCTGGAGAGTTTTGTCACGTTACATTGTTGGGTTATCTCCATGTCGCCAACCTCAAGCCTTAAATATTTGTGTTTAGCTGAAAAGTGCACATGTGAAGTCTGTGCTTTTCATTGGAAGTGTCTGTCCAAACAAGCATGCCATTAATAATAAAACATGTAATGAAATATTTTAATGCAATGGCTTGAAATGTGCTTGGGTAGAACCAAAAGTCACAATAACACCCAAAATGTTTGTGATTTGTTTTACTTTTTGATGAATGTGTCTTGCTAATAAAGTTGCACCAACACAAAGGACATCATTCAAAACTAGACTGGCGGGTGGCTTTTCCCGCCCAGTGCTGTTTTATTAAAGAATTCATGAATTTATGTAAATAAAATGCCATGTCAAATATTTATACATCAACATGTTTGTTTGTTCTTCCCGTACATAATGTTGTGAAAGTAACTTGAGGCAACACATTGGAAACAATTCTCATACTGTATTAAGATTTGGCCAAAACAAACATGCGAGTCAAACCTCTGAAGATGGAGGACACTGATTTGGTGTGGCGACCTCTTTAAGGGAAAAGCCGAAAGGAAAAGAATATATTAAGATTTTTTTTGCCCAGGGCAGAAAAAAACAATCAAATGAATTTTAATAGTTTATATTTCTGAGTCTCAACTGAAGCTCTCAAGGACACTACAGTCACAGACAAGCATGCATAGACTATAGACCAGGGGTGTCAAACTCATGTTTTTCCGCGGGCCACATTGCAGTTACGGTTTCCTCTCAAGGGTCGTTATGAATTTAGGGAAGCAATTATGTTTCATTCGCTCCACATACTACATCTGGAGCGCACAACAAATTAATGCATAACTAATTTCAAAGTTTCAGTAAAAAAAATGACTTATTGTGGTTTACATGGGACTATTTGAAAATTTGGTTCGGACTTTAGCAAGCATCATGGAATTTCAAGTTTAATTTGGTTGCGCGGGCCGAATAAAATGATGTGGTGGGCCATTTTCCGTGAATGGCTGGCTGAGTCCGTGTTCCCTTGTAATCTAGTGCCATCTGGTTCATTTGTTGATAAATATGAAGCACCTTTCAAAAGCAATTGAAATGTCCACAAAGAAGAGGTAGGCTCTTTTTCCCCCTTTTGATAATCCAGTACGCTTTCTCTCTGTCTCTCTCTCTCTGTCTGTCTGTCTGTGTGTCTCTCTCTCTCTCTCTCTCTCTCTCTCTCTCTCTCTCTCTCTCTCTCTCTCTCTCTCTCTCTCTCTCTCTCTCTCTCTCTCTCTCTCTCTCTCTCTCTCTCTCTCTCTCTCTCTCTCTCTCTCTCTCTCTCTCTCTCTCTCTCTCTCTCTCTCTCTCTCTCTCTCTCTCTCTCTCTCTCTCTCTCTCTCTCTCTCTCGCACACACACACATTTAGACACTTTCCCCTCGGGCTTTCCTAAACCCCCGTGAGTGTATCCCGCCCCCATGCATCAGGAGTTTAAAACGCTGAAATAATTATTTTACGTCCCATGTCTACAGAAAAAAATGATGATAACTCTGTGCTGCGCCATCATTGGAATCGTGGTGTTCTCCTATCTCTACAGCTTCTTCTCATAAAAGGTATTATTCAATCAAACATGAAATGATTAAAGAAAAAGAAGTTCAACTCTAAACATACAATGTTTTTGTCTTGTATTTGCTTCAAAGAGGATATCACAGTAAAACGTCTCCCTACCCTCATTGTATAGAGTGAATGTAATACGTCCCTGTTTGCTTCTCTATTTCCCCCTTGACATGCTGTTTGATTGTAAATGTTTTATAGCCATACGAATCACGTGTTTTGGCACGCTGCACCACACCACCCACTGGTGGTAATGTAAAAAGGGTACGATCGTATGAAATATTTTCCAGCGTCATAAACTGTGTTGTGAGAGATTACGTTATCCTCTGTCGGATTTAAAATGCAGATTCCACGTGTTCATATGACTCCTCGGGTAGGAGTATTATTTTAAGACTTGGTGTAACGATGGTTATGATTTGTCTCTGTGAGTGTTTTGTGCGTGGCGTGTTGTCAAAATGCGCGTCAGTGTTTTTTTTTCGCCTCAAAATGTCACTCCCTGCCACCCTGTCAACCCAGAGAAGTGTGTTATGCAAGAAACGATGGCTTTGGGTTCTGGGGTGCGTGTACATAATTCCCGAACTCTTTCTCGTTGGGCTCTTTGTACCTCTCGGCGATTTTTAAACACAATTTTCTTGTTGTCCCGGCTCTTATATCCTTCCTCTGACTTGAAAGAGACAACCCTGCGCCATCATCACAGAGAGGCGTGGTCCAGAGAATGGTGCGCTCGATTTGAACGTAGGAGAAGCCGACGTTTAATTTAGCAACCACGGTGCCACACATTTTCGTCGCTGTCGTTTCAATCGGAGGGAGTCCGACTTTGAAAAACATGCATCTGCCTTCATTATTAGAGGCATACACAATACATGTACATGTACGGTATACGTGTATTGGGTTATGTGATTCCTAACAATTATATCCCCCTTTATTTTCTTTGCCTGATCTGGACCTCAACCTTGAGTTTTGACACCGATTACATGAGAATATTTCAATAATCTTTCAATTAATTTACCTAATGATACACGAGAACCTCTCAATAGCCGTTCAATTATTTTAATCTGTGGCGGGGACTAGGCATCTCACTTAGCAGGTGCAAGCACGGGGCGTGTTTATTTAAGAATATGTTACTGCATTTTCTATGTTGTAACCAGATCCACTTGTTAGCCTTTGGAATAAACGCGTGTCTACATTCAGTCGTGTGTGCTCCTTCCGCAACGGCTACAACCCCGTTATTTTTTCCATGTGTTATTATTTGTAGATATGATGACGTTTCAGAAAATAAAACTTTTCCTGAACCAAAATCTTAATTTACAAACATCATTCAATACTATCTAGTACTATATTATTATTATTATTATTATGTAAATTTCTCCACTGTGAGACTAATAAAGGCATATCCAATCCAATCCAATTATTATTATTATTATTATTATTATTATTTTGTTATTTTATTATTAAAAACAATAGTAATCAGGTCCTCCGGTTTCCTCCCACATTCCAAAAACATGCATGGAAACATGCATGGCAGGCAGATTGAACACTCCAAATTGTCCTTAGGTGTGAGTACGAGAGTGACTGTGTGTGTCCTGCGATTGGCTGGCAACCGATTCAGTGTGTCCCCCGCCTCGTGCCCGAAGACAGCTGGGATAGGCTACAGCACCCCCCGCGTCCCTAATGAGGAATAAGCGGTACGGAAAATGGAAGAATGGACTATAAACATGATTTTTTTAGAGCATAGTGAGTTGGAAAAAATAAACGAAGGCAGATTGGAAATCTGTAGAAAAATCATCTCCAAAAGATGACTTGCATCTCTAATTAAAATATTTATTAAAATGTGTTGACCAGTCCAAATAATTAAATGAAGCAACACTAGTTCGGCGCTAACCGGTATGTAAAATCAAACGCTGCACTTTGTTAGTATGTAAAATCAAACGCTGCACTTTGTTAACGTATTATAATTTTGCTATAATAGTACCAGCCATGTCCAATGGGGTGGCTTCTTTGCAAATTATATCCGAGCTGTGTTGTCAGTAGGGGGTGTAGTAAATCGTTCTCTCTCTCTCTCTCTCTCTCTCTCTCTCTCTCTCTCTCTCTCTCTCTCTCTCTCTCTCTCTCTCTCTCTCTCTCTCTCTCTCTCTCTCTCTCTCTCTCTCTCTCTCTCTCTCTCTCTCTCTCTCTCTCTCTCTCTCTCTCTCTCTCTCTCTCTCTCTCTCTCTCTCTCTCTCTCTCTCTCTCTCACTCACTGTGTCTGTCTGTCTGTCTCTCTTTCTCTGTCTCTTCTCTTTCTCTCTGTCTCTCTCTCTCTGTCTCTCTGTCGCTCTCTCTCTCTCTCTCTCTCTCTCTCTCTCGCGCGCGCGCGCGCGCGTGCCCCCACCTCTCTCCCCACCCTCTCCCTGTCTCCCCGCTCCCTCCCTCCTGTCGGTTCGTGAATGTGTGTTGTTTGACCAGCTGAAAATGGCGGCCCGGAACGTCGACTCCGTCTAACTTTATGGCATAATAACAAACAAAGATATATCAGCGCTTCGACCTCATAACATGGGGACGAACTTATCCGAGAAGCCTCCCACGCTCATTTTCTGAAACGTCACTCGGGCTGCTTCGACTAAACAGCGTCTCTACGTTGAGGTAAATGCTTGGAAAGCTCACAACTGCCGATGCTAACATCGGCTAGGTAGCTGGCGACCAGTTATCAAAGACACTGGAGCTGGGTATACCTACAGCGCCGGATTAATTAATTTTCAACACGTAAACGTGCTCGCTTGTTATAATTTTTGAAGTACTCCCATTTCGTCGACGCCCGTCGATAGTAAACACGCGACCTAATTGTAGTCATTTTTTGGTCGAAAAGCTAGCGTTAGCTTCTTGGATAAAGCATCACTGTTGGCTAAATCCAAGGTGCTGTGCTAGCTTCACCAAGAAGAACTCCGGTGTGAAAAAAGAGTAACAATGTTGGAGTACAATTGACTTGTTTTTGTCTTTAGCGCTTCTCATAAGACTTTGTCGTTTAGAGACCATGGAGGATCCTCATACGCGATACAGCAAACGTCTGGTAGGTAAACTCCTTCCTGGCTGACTTTTTATCACTAAGAGCAGCTGATCGCGATGTGTGATATATTTGAACAAGTTTAGCGTCGCTTATAAAGTTGGATTAATGTAATTCACGGGACACTTGATGCTGCGGCTTTGGTCCAGTTCTTGTTTGGGTGTGGGTTGTAAAACGGGAACACTGAAAGTGTCTGAACGACTGCAGGTTCAAAATAAGGTCAAGTTCATTGTCTTGACCTCACATTGTGGCGAAAGGCTGCTTCACCCCGACTATGAGCTTCTTTTCTGATGCTCAAACTGTTATTTATTGATTGATTGTATTAAATTATCAATTGGATAAAGGGAGCCCATTTTGGGAGAATATGTCTAGAGAAGTCGTTTTTAAACAGATCTGGGGAAGAATGTAACCTTACCAAATGTTGCAAACATGTAAATAAAACAAGTACCACACTATTAAGCCATTTTCCAAACAATAACTCACTTTAATTTGTGTACAGCTTTGACACCCTCAGTTTAAATTAATAGCAGTACAATTTACAGCAGATACAGAGAGGAATGGGGGTGGGGATATCTGATAGCGGTCTTTCATGCCTGATCCATCTGTCTCCCCAACCAGTGTTATATGGGGGGGGGGGTTCAAAGGGGACAATTTGTGGAAGATTATCCCCTGCCCTATTGTGGTACTGTTTTGTTTGGGACACACTTGATTTGGAATGTTGTTTTAATTGAAATTCTCATGTCTGTTTCTGATACTATATTATTACCGCTGAGCAATTGTTTTCTTAGATTGCAAGCAATTATTTTCTTAAATCGATATAAATTCTCAGATATTGGTTGTGGCACGCTGGGGTTAGCTTTATTATACAAACAGAACTTCTGTGGTCTCTCAGATCTTACAACTGACCAGTTTTTAGAAATACTGTTGAAGGTTTTCAATGGGAGTCATGGAGCAAATTTGGCAAGATATACAGTGATGAGGTGCGGCGACTATTGACGTTTGTCTACAGTCCCTAAGACAATCAGGGTGGAGGATGCAACATTAAAAACAGAAAACTGCACAAAAAAATAATCAATGAATCTGTAAAGCTGTGAAATATGAACCGTGTTATAGTGAGGCACTAATTAGTTTTTTTTCTTTGCTGAGTTGACTTTCAATTAAAAATCTAACTATTACATGTTAAAATACAATTACCTAAATTCCGCCTTTTTGGGTCGTTATTTAAAAAAAATCTATAAATATTATTCACAAATATTAAATCCTTATATTGTGATATACTTTTCAGTCATATGACACACTCATCAATGAGTGAAAAGCTGAACCTTTACACAAGTTCAATTACAATGTGCACTGGGATCCCTAAATTTTCTACTCGCTCACCCAAAATTTCGAGCTTAAAGCATAGTAAGAGACTCAGCAGTATTTTATCACATTGGCCCCCTAACATGGGACACAGACTTATCTGCAAAGCTTTCCACACTCATCTTGTGAAATGTCACTCCTCCGCAACTCATAGCTTCTCAGTCAGGTGGCAATTGTAGTTGTTTCTATTTCATTAGTTTTCACTAACAATAATTCTCTAACAATAATACTGTTGCGCTCTACTATGTAAAACAAAATGATGACTTAGATACTGAAATGCATTTTCTTTCTCTGTCACCAGCGTACTGGTACGCGTCGACGGTACCAGGATGACGGAATCTCTGATGATGAAATTGAAGGGAGACGCATGTTTGACCTAGATGAGAAGTTACAGTGCAGCAGGTTTGGCTCACAATTGGTCAAACATATGGAAGGAAAAGGTGAACTCTCAACATATATGTACATCAATGGATAAGTTTGGCTGAAAATTATTATTTGCATTTGTGTTCTAAACTTTATGTCACAATTTACACTTTATGAGCAGCATTCTGCCAAGAAGTGTTGGTCAACCTATGAGTTGTATTTTGACTCTTAACTAATTTGTTGTTTTTTGTTGATATTTTTCCAAAGATTTCACATTTGAATACATCCAACGAGAAGGCTTGAGGGATCCCATCATTTTTGAGAAAGATGAAGGCCTTGGGATACAGTCAGTCTCTTCATTATTTCACATTTAAGCACATGTTCATTATTTTCCCGTAAAATTAAAACTGCTTCATTTCACACTTACTCTTGTAGGATGCCAGACTCTGATTTCAGCGTGAGTGATGTAAAGGTGTTTGTTGGTAAGCTTCTGTTCATTCACCATCACTCAACACCCTTTGCTGAATAATCAAGCGCAACCAATATATACTATACTTAATCTAACTTGTTTCCTAACTAACGGCTGTTAATGACATCACAGGAAGTCGCCGCATCGTTGATGTGATGGATGTGAACACTCAGAAGGGAATCGAGATGTCAATGGCGGAGTGGCGGCGCTACTATGAGACACCACCTTCGGAAAGAGAGAAACTTTACAATGTTATCAGCTTGGAGTTTAGCCACACCAGGTTGGAGAACCTGGTGCAGCGACCAGCTTCAGTAAGAACACACTGACTTTTTTGCCATATGGTGTTACATTACATACAAGAAGCACATTTTGAGAGAAACTAAAGTGTTCTGTACACATGGTGGTTGCTATTGCTTATTTCAGGTGGATCTAATTGACTGGGTGGACAACATGTGGCCTCGCCACCTCAAGGAGAGGCAGAGGGACTCTACAAACGCCATCATTGACATGCACTATCCCAAAGTACAGAAGTAAGTTGATTCAAATCATCAGTAAAAAAACATTGTTGCAACAACATTTGCCACAAGCACCCTTTGTAAAAATGTTTTATCCGTATCTCACTTCTTATAGGTACTGCCTGATGAGTGTGCAGGGGTGCTTCACAGATTTCCATATTGACTTTGGAGGCACTTCAGTCTGGTACCATATACTCAGAGGGGGAAAGGTTAGTGTATCGGCCTCGAACAACTCAATTGCAAACAAATTGAAGCAAAATGTCTTCTTCAAATCACCGGGTTTAGTCATTCTCATGACCACTGTCGTAATAACCAACAATGCCGTGTGGTAGATTCTTAATTGTGGATTTTTCTCACATTTGTCAGTGGAACAAATACTATAATACTCGATTTCTAAAGAATATTGGATTTCTGCTGGCCCACAAGTGGGCATCGGTTTGCCATGCCAGTGTTTTATACTGACTGTCCTGTTCTGACGCCTTTACACATGTCTTATGTAGGTGTTCTGGTTGATTCCACCAACCCCTCAGAACCTGGAGATGTATGAAAACTGGGTTTTATCAGGAAAACAGGGAGACCTTTTCCTGGGCGACAAGTGTCACGACTGCCAGAGGATAGAGCTCAAGCAGGGCAACACTTTCATGATTCCCTCAGGTCTGTCACCAATGTATACACTGACTTTGTAGTACAGTTTAAAGCAGGGTTGCCCAAACCTTTTTGACCCACGATCTGCTTTAAAGTAACCATATATGGGTCATTTCAGGGTGGATCCATGCTGTGTACACACCTGAGGACACCCTGGTGTTTGGCGGGAATTTCCTTCATAGCTTTAATATTCCCATGCAGCTCAACATCTACAGCATTGAAGATCGCACTCGGGTGAGCAACATGATCTTTAACTCTGCAACATATTGTCTCACAGCTCGCAATGGGAAAAAAGGTTTGCCATAATGAAAAAAAATTATCCAACCTTTTACAACATTTAATGAAACTTTGGGGGGGAGAAACAACATTCTCTACATCCGCAAACACTCGTAAGCATTTGCTACTGCTCCACACTTGCCCCTCCCAATATCACGGTGGGTCTTTTTTTGATGGAAATGTATTGTCTCATGTAGTTTGGTCTGTTGTTTTTAGGTCCCAGCCAAGTTTCGCTATCCATTTTACTATGAGATGTGCTGGTATGTTCTGGAGAGATACCTCTACAGCCTGACAAGCACCTCCCACCTCACCCCTGAGTTCCAAAAATACTCCCTTGGAATAGGTTGGGACTTAACACAAGCCTTGAAAGTTGCTCCTGCAAGATCGTTTCTATTTGATACTTTTAGAAACCTTTGTCTCTTTAAAGGCTTGACTCGGGCGGACCTTGAGACCAATGACAACATGGGCAACGGTACCTCCAATGCCGTTGACAAAGATGTGCAAATAAAGTCAAAGGATTCTGAAGATGTCCCAATAGAAGAAAACAGCAAAGTTAACAGACCGCAGCACATATTGACACCCTTTGAACTTGAAGGGTTGTGGAATCTCGTGGGGAAGCTGGAGGAATTGCCTGCGAACAAAAAGTGTGTCCCTTTGGGGATTGAGAATGCTGCAGCTTTATTGGAAGACATGAAGGTGGGTGTTTAGTTTAGGTCAGCAGATAATGACACACAAAACTGAATTTTCAAGACTCTTAATAGCTTTATCTTTGTGGTAAGCAAGATCAGAGTTATAGTTTCCTTCACTCTTGTTCATGTGTAGGCTGTTCTGAAAGACCATGCTACGGATGTCCCAAAGCTGTCCTATACTGGAGAACCCATTGTCAAGTGGCCCAAAAGAGTATGTAGAATGTTTAAAATACAAAGTTATACAAAAGCAATCCACGACACACATACACTCACACTTTCTCCCTCCAAATTAAGTTGACAGTTCTTTGGCTTTGTTTTATTTAGCCATCATGGTACCAAGCCCCATCACCCCCACCAGCGCCACTTCACCGTCCCCGCTTGGCCCCTCCCCTCCACAAACCACTGGGGCAGAGATCCCACAAACGTTCACGGCTCTCTGCTTTGAGGCGTCGCCGAGTGCGGTGCAAGACTTGTGCTGGATGCTGTAGGAAAGAGTGCGGTGACTGCCAGTTCTGTCTTGACATGAGAAAGTTTGGAGGTCCTGGAAGAATGAAGAAGGGCTGCATCAGGAGACAGTGTCTCATGGTGAGTTTGTCTCTGAGAGACCGAGAGATTTTTTTAGGGATCAAAATAAAAAAATAATATTTATATATATTTTGGAGTGTCAAAATTTCTTGTCTTTGTAGCCTGCTTTGCCAAATACAGCCCGATGTGCCATCTGTGAAGAAGGGGAAGCAGAAGACTCTGATCCAAGCACTCACACACTCATGGAGTGCTCTGTTTGTTCACGAATCACCCATCGGCGTTGCATGAAGGTGAGTGCTCTAAATAACGTTAAATCATTTTCCAAATGCTTTTTTAATATACCTTACCCCACCTCCGGTCGATGTTTGCACCTCTCAATATCTTTTTGAAGGATCCTGGTGAGGGGAAAATTAATACAGATTTGCCAAGCCTTTGGGAATGTCCGAGGTGTTATAACAGCAAAGGTTCTGAGTCAGAGGTATGCGTTCATATTTTTCTTTCTAAGCAATAACTCTTTACAATTACATGATCTATCTTTTCCTGACACAACAGTCTTCCAGTGAAGGGGAAAGTGAAACCTCAGAGAGTTCAGTGTCCTTTCCACCGTCCAAATTTGGCCATCGGGAAGGTGTGGGCATTGGTGAAGGTGTGATGCAGGGTCGACGTGGCAGACCCACATTGAAACCCACAGCTCGACCCACAGCCCCGCCACCCTCTCAGAAATTGCTACTGCAACATCGGCAGAACCGCAAAAGAGCAAGTCTACTGGAGCTTCGACTGAAGAAAAGAGTAAGCAATTATTACACCTGTAAAAATGTGTTGCTGCATTTTGTACGGAATTATTGCAACATTGCATATATGGATTGGATTAGATTTGCCTTTATTTGTCTCACAGTGGAGAAATTTACATTTCACAGCTGCAAAGTGATGAAAGGAATGAAAGTAGAAAAACAAAATACATGAGCTGCTGGAAAGGCAGCCACTCTCGCGGCGCCGTCTTGAAGTCAAAAGAACAAAAAAAAACTAAATAACATAATATTACAGCACAAATACAATATGACAACACAAAGACACAGAGAGTCATTCATTCTTAAGCACTTTCTGTACCCTCTTTGTTACATGAAGCTGTTCTAGATGAAAGAGTGTAATCCCATCTCAATAATGATAACTTTTGTTTGTTCCTTTTTCTTTAATTACAGATCAAGCTAGAGCGCAGCAGAATTCTTGCAGTAAGTTCAACTCTTGTGTATGCAATAAGCTTGTACGTAAAGTTATTTGTGTTGAAAATAATTTTTCATTTGTAGCAAAGGCAAGCAATGGAGCGTGCCAGGTTACAGTCCCGCCTGCGTTCTCCAGTGGGCACGCTATCTCAGGGAAGAGGTCAGGGCACCTCCTGGCCAAGTGTCACCCTTCCTGGCACCTCTTCGAGGATCACTGGGTCACTCCAGCAACAGTCTTCTTCCAGTCTTACCTTTGAACCCAAGGGAGAGCCCCGCAGAGGGCGTGGGAGAGGGGTGAGACTGCGGGGAGGTGGTGCGGGCAGAGGAATGACACGTAGTAGGTACCATCAGGGCTTAGAAGTCAAGCATGAAACCAGTAGCAGCACTCACAGCAGCAGCTCTGAGGATGATGAAGAAGAGAGGGCACAAAATGGGAGACTGGTTGGTAATAAAGAGAACCAGCCAGAGTCAAGGCGAGGTGGACAAGCAACCAAAGACAGAGATGAGGAAGAGCAGCGAGACGGCAACCAAAATGGTGGAGAAAATGATGGAGATGAGATGAGGCAGGACACTGATGGCTCCTTTGTTAAGGTCACACTCCAAAGGCCCACCAATGACAAGAAGGAGCATTCAGCAATTGTTCCCAAACTAGAGGCAATCACTCCTCAATTTGCTGCCCCAGCAAAACACAACCACAACAAAACCCTCATCAGACCACCGATCAGGAATCCAAATAAACATTCCAACAGTCATATGTCAGCAATCACCCGCAAGGGAACCCCATGCACATCACACCACATCGAGGGGCATAATGCTGCCAAAAGAAAAAAGTCAAGCGATGTGGCAAAGCTGAGCAACGGTGCATCCTCATCTTGCTCATCTGAGCTTCCACACCATCGCATCCCTTTGTCTGCCCTGCAGGAGGATGGCAGTGAAGCTGACAGGGAGGGCAGTGGGAGTGGGCCGGACTGTGAGAGGGAAGTGTGGGTGTCTGTCTTCAGATATTTAAGTCGAGCAGATCTCTGTGTATGTATGGCAGTCTGCAAGAACTGGTACAAATGGTAAGTGTTTGACATTTTATTTCACTTTATCCAAGAGTCATATCCACCTTCTGCTGTTGGGTTTAGCATACAATGTGGCTGAAGTTTGTTGCTCATAAATAATCATAGCCATTTTTTTCTTTTATTCCGCATGTGCAGGTGCCTCGACAAGCGGCTTTGGGCGCAGATCGACCTGAGCGTCAAACGCGTCATAACGCCTCAAGCGCTAACTGGCATCATAAAGAGACAACCTGCTTCGCTTGATCTTTCCTGGACCAACATTTCCAAAAAACAACTGAGCTGGCTTGTTGGACGGCTCCCAGGTAATAAATTTTACCTGCCCAACAGAGACAGGCACACATAGCAAGGTTTGCACTCCCCCGTTCGCTATGTAAATGGGGAATGGCATGGTAAAAATTTCCCATATTCGGCACTCTGTCGAAGGGCCGGTTTGTCCATCATAATTGTCCAGGCAAAACCCATGCCAAAAGCCATTGCTTCAGTACAAAAAAAAGTACTGATGCCAATAATCCCTCAAATTTCGCAATTGGTTTCACATTTGAGAACTAACATAAAGACAACATTGCTGGTTAAGCAATGTTAAAACACGCACGCACACACACACACACACACACACACACACACACACACACACACACACACACACACACACACACACACACACACACACACACACACACACACACACACACACACACACACACACACACACACACACACACCACTTGTGAATCCGATGATGCATACATATGCCAGCAGCAGAGTGGTGATCCCCAGCCTATTTGCTGGAACCTGGAATCAAATAAAGGCCAAGCCATCGTTATTGCTTTTAATGTTCGTTGTATTAAGTTCATCCTGTCTACTTGATATCTAATTTAAAAAAGATTTTTATCTTACAGACAGTGTATTGTCGGTGTTCAAATACCTGACATGTTTCGGCGTCTACTTCCGCCTTCGTCTGACGTCTGATGAAGGCGGAAGTAGACGCCGAAACATGTCAGGTATTTGAACACCGACAATACGCTGTCTGTAAGATAAGAATCTGTTTTAAATAAAAAAAAAAATGCTCTTAATGTTCGTTTCGCAATTTGCATACTCGAAACGTTTGATTTGAAAATAATATTTTTTTTTCTGGAAGAAGTTGCCGAGACGTTTTGAAAGTTGTACGCCTCTGGGCAGATATTAGTCAAACACTGATATTATTATTATTATTATTATTATTATTATTATTATTATTATTATTATTATTAAGTCGGACAGGATCGCTGCAGTACGATGTTCCAAAACACAAAAAATACTGTACATCATGGGTTTGTGTTTTCTACTCAGTTTAATTTATTTATTTTTTGTTATCCTCACACATTCACCCTATACATCAGCCCTGATGTACACAAAATAGGTAAGACTCGCATTGCGTGTTTCCTGATATCAGCAAAATAAGAGTCCATCAGTGACTGGCTGAGGTCCGTCATTACAAACCAGATTAGTGAGAATTCTGGTGATGGACAAAAACCAACTTCAATCTGTGATTGGTCAGCTTGTTTTACAAATTATCTCACCAGCATACCGGGTGTCCCCTCCATCAGTACTGATTGAATGGCCACCCTTAAATCCAAATACCTCAAAAGATGGACCCCAGTTTGGGAGCGGTGACAAACAAAAGCTTTGAAACAGCCAACTTTTATCAGAATCATCTTTATTGCCAAGTATGTAGAACACACAAGGAATTTGTTTCCGGTAGAACACGCTGCACTAGTATCGTTGTCCAAAAAAAACTGCTAAGTGGCACTATACGGTTCCATTTTGGCTACTGTTGAAAGAGTTCAAAGAGTTAATGGCTTGGGGGAAGAAGCTGTTTAAATGTCTGCTGGATTTGGTGCGCATGGATCGGTAGCGCCTGCCTGAGGGGAGTAGCTGGAAAAGGTGGTGGGCAGGGTGCGGAGGGTCCAGTAGGATTTTCCGCGCCCTAGTTTGGATTCTTGCAGTGTGCAAGTCCTCGAGAGTGGGTAGGGCGGTGCCAATGATTTTTTCCGCCGTCCTAACTGTCCGTTGAAGTCGGATTTTGTCCATTTTTGTGGCGGCCCCGAACCAAACGGTGATGGAAGAACACAGGATGGATTCGATGACAGCCGTGTAGAAATGTTGCAGCACCTCCTGTGGCAGGCCATGCTTCTTTCGCAGCCTCAGGAAGTACATTCTCTGTTGGGCCTTTTTCAGGATAGAGTTGGTGTTGACCTCCCACTTCATGTCCTGGGAGACTGTGATTCCCAGGAACTTG
Organism: Hippocampus bargibanti; assembly: GCF_051943395.1. Classification (NCBI taxonomy): domain Eukaryota; kingdom Metazoa; phylum Chordata; class Actinopteri; order Syngnathiformes; family Syngnathidae; genus Hippocampus; species Hippocampus bargibanti. The sequence continues at coordinate 9,730,721 of NC_142735.1, forward strand.
AAGGTCTCAATGGTTGACACGAGGCAGTTGGATAGTGTGAGGGGTAGCTGTGGTGATGGATGTTTCCTGAAGTCCACGATCATCTCAACTGTCTTCAGCGTGTTCAGCTCTAGGTTGTGACGGCTGCACCAGAGCTCCAGCTGCTCCACTTGTTGTCGGTACGCAGACTCGTCGCCGTCTTTGATGAGACCGATGACCGTGGTGTCGTCTGCGAACTTTATGAATTTGACAGCTGGGTGCGTTGAGGTGCAGTCGTTTGTGTAGAGAGAGAAGAGCAATGGAGAGAGGACGCATCCCTGCGGGGCTCCAGTGCTCGTGGTTCGTGTTGTGGATGATATATTTCCCAGTCTGACCTGTTGTGTCCGTCCTGTCAGGAAGCTGAGGGTCCACTGGCAGATCGTGGGGGACACACCAAGCTGGAGAAGTTTGGGGATGAGGAGTTTATAAACCTGACAAAGGGAATAAGCAAGTGCCATGTCTCCAGATTTGCCTATTTAATTGTTAAAATGAGGTTGTTTTACTGGTTGTCTTACCGGTTGTTTCATTTTAAACGTTGTGTAAAGAGTTTTGTTACGACTGCCTATATTGTGAAAGCTCCATATAAATATGTATTTACATTTGGGTATTCTTGTTAAATTAAAGTTACATCAGCAACGCTCTACTTTTGTTTTTCAGGTCTGAAGGATCTGATGTTGGCGGGTTGTTCCTGGACATCCATTTCAGCACTGTGTTCCTCTGCTTGCCCTCTCCTTCGCACTCTGGATGTACGACACGCAGATGGGGTCAAGGATGCTCAGATCAGGGAGTTAGTCACTCCTCCAGGTATCATGAGTTCTGAATGGGTCACGTAATTAGTTTTTTTGACTCATGAGCTGTTGCTTGCTCAATAATTTTATTTATATTTATTTTATTGCTTCCTGTTGAGAGCTCACATTTGAAATAGAGCAAGATTCAGATATGCTGCCACTTGAGTGATTCTAAAACAAAAAGGAGGGCAACAGTTGCCCAACCTACTGTTTGTTGAACAGGATACACAGTCTTAACTACAAAAAGTATAACATTTGCAAGAAGCCCGAAGATGCGAGCACGAAACCATCGTGTTTTGGGAAATTATCAATCGTAGCTAGAGTCAAAACTCTGGAGAGCACTCACTGGGTCACGCCTCCTAAAGAGACATGAACTTTATGTGACATTTTATCAATGGAAAAACACCTAATCTGTCACTTTATGAGACAGTACATTCACTCTAACTAGACATTTTTGATGATTGAAGCCTTCTTGAAGCATTCTGATATATTTCCTTTTGGTGGTGTTCTAGGCTGTGATAACCGCAGTCAGTTGAGGACCATGCAGTGTTTGCGACTCGGTGGCTTGGACATTAGTGACTCTACCCTGCGGCTGGTAATTCGCCACATGCCCCACTTGACAAAACTGGACCTTTCTCACTGCAACAGCCTTACAGACCACTCCATCAATCTGCTGACTGCGGTGGGTTCATCCACCCGGAACACACTAACAGAACTCAACCTAGGAGGTGAGAGACGGATGATTTAAAATGCAGAGCAAAGATTCTTAAACGGTTTTATTTGAACAATACTTAATGATGACTTTTGTTTCTGTTTCAGGGAGCAGTAAACTCACAGACACATGTCTGATGTATCTCCGCCGCCTGTCCTGCATATCACTACTCGACCTGCGAGGCTGTAAAGGCGTCTCCCGCAAAGCGTGTGAGTCCTTTATCTCGGAGCTATCGGTCAACGCGCTCTACTGCCTGTCGGACGAAAAACTGATTCAGAGAATATCCTAAAGCCGGATTCAAAAGTAATGCGGCAAAGCGAGGACATTCATGTAGACCTGTACTGCAGTGGCACAGAGGAGAGAGTGCTTCTCTATTGACGCTATTGATGAAAGAGACAATTTACCTAAAAAGACTCAGGAGTCGTTATTTTTGTTTTTGTCTTAACTTTTGAGCAGTGGGGAGGAAATTGTTGTTTATACGTTGATGTTAGACTAAATAATCCCTAAAAAATTTCAGCACCTTCAAATTGAATCAGTCACTTTTTACTTCCATTTTGGTGATGCTTTTTTTGCTGCACGTGAAGCAACTGTGGGCTGATTCTTTGTAACTAAAGTCAAATTCTTAAATTTGTTTACTTTGCAAGTGTGCACGAACATAAGAACAATGTGTCTCATCAATATAGCAAGTAGAGCTTGCCCATCAAGGAGGGCAGCAGTGTTCCCCCAAGAGCAGAATGACAAGCCAAGGAGCAGGTGTCAACAATGGTGCATTTTTTGACCACCATTAGACATCAGGTGCTATTCCTTCCAAACTCTTCTTTAATTTTGTCCAGAGACTGTTTCCAGAAATGTTAGGGATTCCCTTCCCACCCTCCCCCAACTCTGATATATTTTTCTAGGATGACAGTTTTTCGCCAAATACCATGACGCACTTCATTGTGGAAATGTATTTTTTTTTTTTTTTTGAGGGAGGGGCATAAATGGGGATAGGATTGTTTGTTTCTTTGCACCCTTGTTACTTTTCCCTGATACAAACTTTGCGTAGACTACTCTTGTGGCCTCATGTCTAAAAATGAAATATAGATATATATATATATATATGTATACAATACCTTTGTGTCAATGTTTTCCTCTTTTAGGTGTTCAAAACAGGGATCCTTGTAGCATTATAATTATTTGTTTTGCTTTTTTTCAACTGTATTTTCCAACAAAATAAAAAAATGAATCTCACTTGAGTACTAAAGATGTCGTCGTCCCCCACCACATATACCTGCATTTCTTTTCGTAAAAAAATAACCACATTAACCAAAAGTAATTATGTCAAAATAACGTCATTAGCTGAATTTCTAATGAAATCAACACACGATCTTCATGAAAAATCGAGACCTGTCGCCAGTCAGCTCGTGAGCGGCTCCACCCTACACAGCCGGAAAGAGGCGACATCCGCCTCTCCCAATAAATAAACTAGCATCTGCCATCCTATCGCGTGCCAGCCGTAGATGTCATCACACAAATTCCGCAGACTTTTAACAAGTGACGGCGCTTAGAGTTGAGCGTGGGCGGTATCAACTGTCACCAACACTGGACGCCGGAAGACTCGTGGATGTCCAATTCGAGGAAAGGCCGTCAACAAAGTCCTGCGAATCCACCCGGGATGTCGGTCGGATTCCACTCACTTAAGGGATGATAATGAACGGACGTGGATGTATGGTGTTCACCATGGGCGTGTTTCCTTCATAATGGAAGGGTGGAGCAAGAAACAGTTGTTATACTGTATGTATGTCCAGTTATACACGTTAGCCTAGCTCACTAGCCCTTAGTTCTAAACCGTTACATCAAATTAGTGGGCTGAGTTCACCAGGCAACTCAGCCCACTAATTTAAAAAGGTACACACGCCAATCAGGTTCGTTGACTTTTTCGCGTTAGCAACGCGGATATATTTTTCCCCCCGTGACAGGTTGTTACTAGCATAGCAACCCCTTTTACTTCCCTTTCGTCATTGGATTATGCATTTTGCTGTTGCTTTGTCAGACCTAGCCTGTTAGCTAACCAACTAGCTAGATACAAGAAGTCGATAAACCCCATCGAAAAGAGCTGAGGGAAGAAAAAGGAAATTAGACTGTCAAGCGAGCGACAAATATGGCCCAAGAAGAGTTTCCTTTGCATTTCCTGGTGTGGAACAATCAATATCAGCAGCTCGACCAGGAGATGCAAAAGGCAGAGGTATGTTTGTTTGACATCTTACTGTGTAAAGTGTCGTACTGCATTGCGCTGAAGATGCTTGTTGCACGTTTGCCACCACAGCAGGACCTGCAGCGAGCGGATCCAAGAGGGCGCACCCCTTTGGAGCTCGCAGTGTCCCTGGGCCACCTAGAGTCCACCAGAGTGCTGCTCAGATACACGGCAGACCCAACACACTGCAACGCACAAGGCTGGACAAGTTGGTTCTCCGTTGTGGCCTTCTGTTTTTTCTTTGCCAGGGTAGACAAAGAATCACTGATGTGTGTTTGGGTTTCAGTCTTGCAAGAGGCAGTGAGCACTGGGGATCCTGAGCTGGTTCAACTGGTACTCCAGTACAGAGACTTTAAACGGGCAACTGAGCGGCTGGCAGGCATCCCAGAGCTCCTGAGCAAACTAAGACAGGTACAAAGAAAACTACAAAAAACTCTAAATGGTTTATTTCTCTCAAGATGCATTTTCACACGTTTTCCACAATTGATTCAAGCATTTTGTTTAACACCACACATCTATTTTATTGACTTCAAATGTATCTTCGTTCATCTATCTATGCTGGTAAAGTACTGTACGGGTATAGACAGCCAGGACACATCTTTGCTCTTCTAAATGTTAATTCACAATTGTCATCTTTTAGTAACATTTTTGCATGCTTTTGTGCAGGATGGTAAATTAAATGTGATGAAACACTAAGTTGTCATCTTTGTTTTCATCTTTGTGTGTTCCAGGCACGAGATTTCTATGTGGAGATGAAGTGGGAGTTTACCAGTTGGGGTGACTGCTTTTATTAATCATTTTTATTCAGCACCAAGGATTCTATGAAGCAACAGTATCACTGGAACCTCAATGTTTGAACAAAATACCTTTGTGATTCAGTTGGATTGCAAAAAATTAACCACAGGCCATTATGGAAGTAGAAATGATGAGTATGATAACTATTAGGCACTTGACCAATTACGTTCAACTGAAACCTTTAGCTCCAATTGTCTCATACAAATATGTATCTTCTGCTTCAGGGCACAGACAATATTCACCAGACACTTGTCAAAAATTTGCGATGTGCTGTCAGATTTTGCACAGTACAAACGATATTGCCGGATAGATATTGTACCATTGTACCCTCCAAATTAGCCAAGACATCCTATCCCACTTCCAATCCTGTTCCTGAGCCATCAGCAGGCCAGCAGATGATGAAAAAAATGTGCAACTCAGATTGGAATAGTTATTCATTTCAAATGTTTTGATGGTTAATTTGGGTCTTTATCTCCAGACACTTTTATGAAATTGTTGTTGACGCTTTAAGTAAAGACTTGTCCTTTTGACTGGTTTAAAAGTTAACAGATTCCACACCACCCCACGAGTCTCACCACACCATTCTGATTAAGTTTGCTTATGTTGATTTTGAGCTAAGCAGTAAAACCCACCTGTTTATGGCTATCTCAGGTGATTTTACCTGTTACTGTCAACAGAAAATGACATCACAGACGCTCGGAGCTTAGGTAACGACCAATCGTGGCTCAGCTGCAGAAAACAGGTGAGCCGTAATTGGTCATGAGTTGAGGCTTCAGCAATGTGGAGCGCATATAACATATCACTGGAAAGAAAGTTTTTAGGTGCCCTTTTAAAAATGGTGTCAAATCTATGGCATGAGCGGACATTGGTTGGTTACAAAGTGTCCGGTGTGGTGCCGGCATAGCATCATTGCTATAACTTTTTTTAAACGTTAACAAATTACTTTTATTAAATAAAATAACTTCTAACTTAAAATGCAACTCCCAGGGACGGATTGCCCATATCTGCATTCTACATTTAAAACATGACTTTTCTCCATGTGTGCTTTCTGTGTTTTACCTCGCTAGACCATCTAAATGTTCTGAATCCTATGGTAATGATTTTAACATCAAATCTCTTGTCTTTTTGGTTCAAAACACGTCTATCAATTCTCCTTCAGTGCCTTTGGTGTCTAAGGTGTGCCCAAGTGACGTGTACCGGGTGTGGAAGAGTGGCTCGTGTCTCCGCGTGGACACGACCCTCCTGGGTTTTGAACACATGACCTGGCTAAAAGGGAGGCGGAGCTACATCTTTAAGGGTGGAGGTTTGTGTGCAAAAGTCTAACTCTTATCTTTCACTGCCAAGCTTGTTGTTCTCCAATGTCATCCCTCACTATTTTCTGTAGACAATGGAGCCATGGTCATGGAGGTGGACCATGAGAAACAGGTGGTGTACACGGAGCCGCTTGTCTTGTCTCCACGTGATGCGCCATCCCTGCTCGCCGCCATGCAGCCTTCGCAAGAGAACACTGCGCAAAGACTCACGTCGCCGATCGTATCCACACACCTCAACACACGCAACATTGCCTTTGAGCGGTAAGACGTCTACTGTCTTGAATAAATCCTTCTTTAATGCTGTGAGAGACACCAGATGATTTTCTGTTAGTGAGGAAATACTTTTGGCTTTTTTTTAATATTAGACCAGTGATCCTGTGGTCTATATCCCAAATGAAATAATGAAAAGTTGCAAGCTTAAAGGGTGCGTCAAAGTGGCACCAAAATACAGTGAAAATTCAATGGATAAATCAGCATCAGAATCATCTTTATAGCCAAATATGTAGAACACACAAGGAATTTGTCTCCGGTCGAACACGCTGCACTAGTATCATCATAAGAAAAATGGAGGCACTATACAGTTCTATTTGGGTTACGGTTTAAAGAGTTAATGGCTTGGGGGAAGAAGCTGTTTAAATGTCTGCTGGATTTGGTGCACATGGATCGGTAGCGCCTGCCTGAGGGGAGTAGCCGGAAAAGGTGCGGATGGTCCAGTAGGATTTTCGGCGCCCTTGCAGTGTGCAAGTCGAGAGTGGGTGACTCGAAATTAATTTGTTCTGTGAGCCTGTTTACCTGGAGCCGTCATAAATCGAGGTAATGTTTCTCATTGAAATGAATGCAAATGTAATTTACCGATTTAATGCATAGATATATAGAAATAAGTGAGAACACATTATTATGAAGACAAGAAACAACTATTGTTCATTAGCTTTTGACCAAAGTAGGGGGAAAAGGGACGACAGCTCCATCTTCTTCCCTAATAACCTGGGGAAATTGTAATTCACGTTTTTTTCCTTTCAATCTGTTTCATTTCTAATTCATTGTTTGCCTTTGTCACGCCTAACCAGGTAAACATGTCTTTTTCTTTGCACCCCAAAAACCAAATCGGATGTTGCGTTGTATTTGGTTGTTTTTAAAATCCATCCATTGATTTTCTTATCCGCTAATCCACATACCCTAAAACAAACAACTATTCACGGTCTCAATCACAACGAATGACAATTTCGAATATTCCATTACCATCGTGGCATCCCTTGCCATGCATGTTTTTGGAATGTGGGAGGAAATCGGAGTACCTGGACCAAACCCAAGCAAGCGCGGGAAAAACATGTAAACTCCACACAAACTGGGGTCAGGAACCACTGCACGTCTGCAGTGTGAGGCGGACGTGCTAAAAAGCCAACTACAGTGCTGCTTTGTTTATTTGTATATTATATATATATATATATATATATATATATATATATATATATATATATATATATATATATATATATATATATATATTTATTTATTTGTATATTTGTAATATGTGTTTATAATTTCAAATTGTCTTGCTCACACTATCACCAGGGAGTTTATTTACAGAAGGCAGTGCTTCTTTGGAATGGACACTGCTGCTTCTTGCATCCTTAATTATGTGAATGTCTCAAATTGGGGTACAACTTCTGCTTTGCGACGTGCATGGATAGATATTTTGACATGATGGCATTGACATTCATTGCTCAATTAAAGAGATTACTAGAAAATGGCTTGGGGACTTCCCTGTGGGTACCATTTGGCTAATCATCTCTGACTGCAATATTAAATAGGCAGATGGAGAACTTCTGCCCACAGTGGACTTCCCCATTTACAGAGGGATACAAGTGTTTTTCAGTACTTTATAGCAATGCATGATGCACATTGTCAAAAATATTATCTAACCTGAGAAGAAGCGCAAACTAGATCCATTCACAAGTCGGTGAAAAGACAGTTTGTATATTGAAAATATGTGCTTGTGTGCATAGCTCGAATTGGATGTTCATAGGTTGAGGTTCCACGATGTACTTCTGTTTTTAGCAACAAGTCTGGAATTTGGGGCTGGCGTTCTGAGAAGAGTGAAATGGTCAGTGGATATGAAGCCAAGGTGAGACTTATGACTTCATTTTTAATCGGTAATTCAGAGAAGTAACTAAAAATCCAAAATATGACCCATTGAAACAATTTTGTCATGTTGGTGCCCAACTGTACACAATAAGTGTGCCATGTCAAGTTGGACTATCTAGTATCTACCGTGAATGTAATATATTTAGAGAAAACACTTTGTGCTGGTGTTTAAGGTTTACAGTGCAACCAATGTGGAGCTTGTAACTCGGTCAAGAACGGAACATCTATCAGACCAGGATAAATCCCGCAGCAAAGGTGAGGCCACAACGCCATTTTGTGTCAAACCAAACCCTAAATGTAAAAATTTTAACCCTTAAACTATCAAGCACACAATGTCAATTTCACTTTATACGAAATGTTGCATTCAGGGTCCAAAACTCCTCTGCAGTCCTTCCTGGGAATAGCTGAACAGCACACAGCTTCCAATGGGGTAAGGACCACCGAATGAAATAATCCCACCTTTAGCACATGCTAAAGGTACCTCATTGAAAAGAATAACACGTATTTGTCCCTGAGAGGGACTGAAAAAATGTGTTTATCCTACATTTTATTGAACATGTTAAATGTCTACACGATCCAATGTCAGCCTTGGATTTACACCGGTGGATACAATTAGTCTTGGATTGAGATCAAACCTGTTTTTGACTGTAGCATAAAATAAACACTCGCACACAGACAACATGGCACCTTGTTATGAGGAGACATTGCTATCTGCTGTGTTCGTTTTTTTTTTTTTTTTTTTTTACTGTTGCATTAATTGACAATTGATTCTCTCGCTCTTGTAGAGCAACGTGTCCCAGTGCGCCAGTCCACATAACCCCACTGCCATCACAGCTGAAGAATACTTCAATCCAGAGTTCAACCTCAACGGCCGGGACATTGGACGCCCCATTGAGCTCACCAGCAAAGTACAGAGGTATGACTGAGTTGTGACAATGAGACATGACCACGTATGAGTCTTCTTTTCCTTTCGGCTTTTCCTTTCGAGGGGTCGCCAAAGCGAATCAGTGTCCTTCATCTTCAGAGGTTTAATTCGCATGTTTGTTTTGGCCAAGCTTTTACGTCGGATGCCCTCTGTATTTACACTTGGGGCCGGCACAATAAGACTCTGGCTTGTGTCCCCTTGTGGCTACAGAACAAGCAACTCTATGAACTTAATAAAGATGACGATGCTCAGTAAAAGGCTCCCAAAATAAAATGGTCATCGGCACAGCTATACTCACACATACATAATAGTGAATTTAAGATTTATTCTGTCTGTGTCAGGTTCAAGGCAAATCTGTGGTTGAGTGAGACTCATCCTCTGTCGCTGGCCGAACAAGTGACTCCCATCATCGACCTCATGGCCATCTCCAACGCTCACTTTGCTAAGTTACGCGACTTCATCACCTTACACTTGCCTCCAGGTTTTCCAGTCAAAATAGGTGAGAACAAAGTCCTTTTTCAGAATCAGAAAACCTTTATTCGTCCCACAATGGGGAAATTTGCAGTCTACAGCAGCAATTTGAAAGGGGATGGGGTGGGGGTGAAAGGATAGAAAAACAAGATATTCTAAGCATAGTAAAATAAAAATGTCAGCAGACTGAAATGTATAGTGTAAATGTGCAAAACCGTTTCATAAAAAAACTGTACATAGTGCAAGTATCAAGAAAGGTATATTGATCCATGTAGCTGTACTGCATCAACCCATATTTACAGTACAAGTGTCCAGTTTTTTTGTTGTTTTGTTTTTTCATATGTGATTATTGAGAATTGGGGGGGTTGGGGGGTGATCAATATTGAACTCATTTGTTTTTCTGATTGAATTGCCTCTGTCCTTCAGAGATTCCGTTGTTTCACGTGCTGAATGCCAGAGTGACCTTCAGTAACTTGTGTGGCTGTGACGAGCCAGTGAGCTCAGTGACAGTCCACAAACCAGAGAGCTCGGAAGAAGCAGGTAACTGTTAATGCACACTCCCAAAATCGGTCTGCATAACTCACTGTTTCCACTTCATCTGCAACAGTGGTCAATCACTGTATATCAATGTAGATTGTTGACAAACATCCTAGAAAGGTCTATTCCTTATTTCAAACTTGAGGTTCATTGAAGATGGAGGGAGTTATTCAAAGAAATATACTTCTGAAATACCACCTCACGAGGAGTACAAAGTAGTCCATCATGCTGCACACCGAGTGACGAAAACATATGCCACTCGCGCAGTGAACAGGGTTTAGCAGCTCGCTTTTTCATGAGGAATCGACAGTTGACAACTAGTATTGTGGCCAGAATTTTAAAAGGAAAAGCATGGTTGCAGATGTAACAGGTTTTCCAAAATGTGATGTTCTATTCTATCACATGATCTTCAGAGCCACACTTGTATTTCCACGGACCGAGTGAGATCCATTAATTTAATCCATATCGGAGACCACCAAGCTTTTTGACACTCACAGCAACTTCTTTGGCACTGATGAATGGGCTACCCCTTTGATATAAACACATCTGAAAAAACAAACATGCTCAAATTTCTGTTAATCATGTTCTGTTATAATCCGATTCATTTGTGTGTTCATTATTTCTCACAACAATTAACAAACTCATACATATAACCCACTTTTTCCCCCCCTCCAAGTCCGATGATTAAAAATACAGAATGTAAAAAAAAAATCAAGGGTCCCCAACCCCTGGGTCGCGGACCGGTACCGGTCCGTGGGTCATTTGGGACCGGGCCGCGCAGAAAGAATAAATAATTTATATAATTTCCGATTTATTTATTATCTGAGTCCAAACTATGTTTTATTTTGAAAAATGAAAAGTCACCGCTTGCAGCGCATTTCCGTGACGAGGAATGGGTCGCAAAACTCACATACTTGTGTGACATATTCAACCTGCTTAATGAACTCAATCTGTCACTTCACTGGAAAATGACAACTGTCTTCAAGTTGGCTGATAAAGTAGCTCCATTTAAAGCCAAACTGGATTTGTGGGGACGGCGCGTGAATAGCATTTTATTTGACATGTTTCAAACATTGGCGGTGTTTTTGGAAAAGACTGAGCCCGATCCTTCATTGACGAACTGCCAGGGATTGGATCCGCAACCCATTTGTCAACAAACCAGGTGAATCCAGCATGCCTGTGCAAGAGGAAGAACAACTGCTGGAGTTAACAAATGATGGTGGACTTAAAAGTATGTTTGAGACAACAACTCTGCCGGTGTTTTGGATTAAAGTGATGGCAGAATACCCCGAGATCGCCACAACAGCACTGAAAACCCTGTTGCAGTTTCTGACATCTTATTTGTGTGAAGCGGGGTTTTCTGCAGTGACAGCAACCAAAACAAAACTACGCAGTAGACTGGAAATAAGCAAGACACTTCAGGTGTCATTGTCTCCCATTATCCCTAGATGGGACCGTCTCATTGCAGAGAAACAAGCTCAGGGGTCCCACTAATTCAGTTGTAGTGAGTTGTATTTTTCATGCGCTTTGTACTTGTTTTTGTGGTGTATCTTATTTTGAAGGCACGTTTAAACATTACCATGGTCACCACAGTCCGCTAAGGGGCAGAGACTATGTTGCCGCGATGTTACCAGGACTCTGCTAATAGTTATATAAAAATACACAATTGATTCACGTTTATTATTATATTTAAAAGAAAGAAAAAAACAGTTTCCATGCCTGTCGTATCATTTTATTTTGTTGTAATTATTCGCCGGTCCGTGAAAATATTGTCTGACATTAAACCGGTCCGTGGCGCAAAAAAAGGTTGGGGACCCCTGCAGTATATCAGCTTTACTTGAATTTTAACACTTCACCCTAGAACGAGGACTGTGACATAAAAATCAATCACTTATACTGGACTGTTCCAAAAAGATTGCAATAAGGCTGGGAAAAAAAACAAACATGCTTTTCCGTGAAATTTTACAAAACTTAAAACATCACAGAAAAATACACACATCTCAAGCGTGGCAAGTGAAGAAGTGACCGACAATATACCGTAGTTACAAGTGATGATGCTTCAGGTGGTCAGAAAGGAATCTTTCAAAGTCACATACTGTGGCATTGTTCAAATTTTTAAGTCGTGTGTCTTGTTGACAAAATCACAGATATTTACGAAACCCTGAGCAACAAAACACACATGGATTTAGTGATCTCCATTTCCATTTTGTTGTGAACTGTCTTCACAGGGCAGTCGGCCGCTGCCTTCCACTGCGAGGTGGACCCTTTGGTGTTCGAGCCCCCAGCAGACTACACCACACTTGGGCCGGGCCGCAATGAGCCAATGAGGGATGAGGATGACAACCTGCTGCAGTTTGCCATCCAGCAGAGCCTTTTGGACGCTGGCACGGAGAGTGACCAGGTTAATACGTAACCTCAGACACCGCTTATTTAATTTATCAGCACTTTCATTCTCACTACTTATTCTACTCAAGTAAAAAATGAAATGAAAAATGAATTAGAAAAGTTGAAGACCATGAACATTCATTGTAGCGCATTGGTGTTACAGAGGACTCGTTTGTGTTTGTCTGACCAATGCATTGACTTTCAGTGGTTGGATCTAATTGCAGCATTGGAATTGCAGCTGCACACTTTCAGAATAATATATTTTAACATAGCTTTGATCTGATTAAAATCTCATTACTTTGCAGCAGATACCCTGCAGTGCAGGGTCCCTGTACACATGGACATGATCAGTTATTCAAGGGACTAGATCATAAGAAGAATGAAACCTTGGAGCCCTTGAGCTTTTCTTCCACGATAAAGTAGACTTATAACTATTAAAAAAAAGATCACTTAAACAGCCTAATTATGTCATGATTACTTGTACAGTGATACCTCGGCTTACGAACGCTTTAGCTAACGAACCTTTCACCTCACGAACAAGAAATTTGGGAGAATATAATCTTTGCATACAAACTTGTTTTTGGGAGCACCACAATGGCTGGCTCTTTTTTGTCACATATAAATGACATTCTTACTTTTTAATCGTCTTAATTTTTTTAGGTGACCATCTGGGAGGCCCTGACCAACAGTCGTCCGGGACATCAGTCGCCTCTCTATGAGGAAGATCCTCAACTTGAGAGGTGAACTTTTTTCTCCCCCAACTTTGTCAACGTGCAAGTCAGTTCTCTGATATCATGATGGTCCGTGCCTAATTTGGTGAGAGAAAGTAATTAAGCATCCATGAATAGAACTCTGTCATCACCGCTTCCTTCTGGCCCACCTGGGAAGCACTTTCTATTCCCAATCCCCTTTTACTGAAGCTCAGCAATGATGTCTTTCTCCCTCTCTTCTGTATTTGTGCCTTTTTTTTCAACAGGGCCATTCAGGAGTCTTTGTGCATCTCGTTAGCTAGCAGAGGAGAGAGTGTTGCAGCACAGGACCACAGCCGGCCCCCACCAGACTCCCCATTGAACCACACCACCAATTTTCCTCTCTCTTACAACAGAGCGACCGAGCCGCCGTTATCAGGACACTTTGGTGGGGCGAGCAACTTCGATGAGCAGCTGCGCATGGCCATGGAGCTGTCATGCCGTGAGCAGGAAGAGATAGACAGGTGAGGTTGTCCTCAAAGACTTTATAGACATTTAGTTTTTACTTGCTTTTTTGACAGTTATCAGTGCCGCCATTTTACTTACTTTCCCTTTACCCACACAGTAAACATAATTACAGAGAACACATTTTTTTCTTCTGTGAAATTTTCAACTCTCTGTTGAAAGAGCCTCACACTTTTTTGTGCTCTTTCTATCATGCTCTAAAATGCAGGAAGTTGGTACCTAATCGGAATGATTAAATCAGATTGCGATCAGAATGAGAAAGCCTTGAATAGTGCCACAATGGGGAAATTTGCAACTACATTGGTCTTGAGTTTTTAACTTGTTCCTTCACTATACTCAGAGCTCAAAACACTTCTGTCAAATAATATTTTCCTCTTGAAATGTAGTAGCAATGTCAACCATCCATTCCGCTAAAGACAGCTAAATAACTTAATTTAAAAAATGCACCTAATATTCGACTACCATACAGTGATGACATACAGGGTAAAGTATTTAATAAAATATAAAGAGGCAGTATTTTTTGGGGGGCCATCTTGGAGCTTTATAGAACAGATGAACATGGAGACGGTCACAGCTCCTCATTACTTTGCAGCGGATACCCTGCAGTGCAGGGTCCCTGCACACAACTGGGGTTCACTGTAATCTGGTTCTAGAATTCTGATAAACACTAGACTGTCGCCTTCTAGGCATCTCTGTAGATCAATATTGAGTTGACATTTTATTGAATCTAATGATTGGCTAACATTTTGCAGGAAGTGGAAAGAGGAAGAGGAGGAAATGGAGAGGATCCTGCAGCTATCACTCACCGAGAAGTAATGTGACATGAATGGAGAAGCGGATTTTCATTGAAGGACACAAACTCCTAATTTATTCTGGTTTTATTTGTATTTTTGAACCCCAAGATGTTAAGTTATTTAAGACATTTTATTTATTTCTTTATCTGATGAGCATCCCTAAAACGTGTGTTGAAAAAGAATGACAAAATGTGCAAACTAGAACTCTGATTCACATGACAATGAAGACAGAGATCAAAGGGATTTTTAAAATTATATTTTGCAGAGTCTTGTCGTCTTTACAGAGTGATGGTTGGTCGACATTCTTTCAACCTCGGACATGCTCTCTGTTACTGACGAAGAGACCTAAAATAAAACATATACAACTATTTGAACATTTGACTTGCTTGTGTTTGTGTGAAAATTCAATACATAATTAAATAAGAATTTTTAAAAGTATCATCCTTTGAATCTTTTTTCTTTTTCTCTAGTTCTAAGAATTACCATTAATTTATTCTGGTAAACACCCAATGCTAATAAACTATGTAACTACTGTAACGTTACGAGTTAACTTTATCTTATTTCATCTTCATGAAGTGACAAAGTATCAAAATATTTTTGTTAATTTAGTAGTAAACTATTGTATTTAAAAGCCCACAAAAATCATATATCGATGGCGTGGTTTTTAATTTCTCCGGACGACACCATGTAAACCCCACACAAGGAGGGTCCAACCCCGTCTTCAACTCAGGACCTATGCACTGTGGAGCCGGCGTGCGAATCACTCGACAAGTAGTTAGTTAGAATGATTACCGGGCCGACTAATCATTCTAACTGAAACAATGTTACCACCAAATCAGTGAAAATAGTTATACGTATATTGCTTATTGTATAAAAAGCCTACTAAATTGATGCGTCTATTTGGAATTGTAAGCAGTTGGGTGGCTCTTAGGTGCCAGAATTAAATCTAAGGTTAATTTTTCTTGCTACTCGACATGTCAACGCGAAGCCCAACGCGTCCGCATCGCTTACTTGTCTGGTTAGTACTGTAGTATTTCAGGTTTGAAGCTGTTCAAGATTCAAGCAGCCTGCAAGAGTACTGCTAGGCCTTACTAATCGAATCCACCAACAACATTACGGTTACAATAAATCATTGTATTATTTTGTCGCACGTGTTATATTTTCGTACAGACTTAAAATATCTTAATTCTACGTAGAAATTATATGTGGGGGGTTTACTCCCAGAACAAGGCATAGATGTGCCGTTCTGTGATCTGTTGAGAGTGACTGGACATAGTAGAAACTCCCAATTGATTGATCTCCACTACACTCCCTGCAGACCGGAGAAAACATTTGAAATCGAGCCCAAGAAGGGGATTTAATTGACGCGGAAAACGGTCATATTTTCCACATATGATATCCGGGGAACACGCGGCACGCCTGTGAAATACCGTTTGCCGGTCTTACGTCGCCATAATACGACGTTTTGTCCCCGCCTAATGTCGCCACGGTTTGTCTTGTTTTTCCTGCAGGAGCAAGCTTCCTGTTAGCCTGTGCTACCTCCGACATTATGCCAATGAATGTTCCATTTTAACCTGCCATCCCCGCGAGTGGAACTGCACCACATGCGGGTAGGTTTCTTGGTTGGTTTAATTTAAAATCGAAAAGTGACTGCGATAATCCTGCCACAGACCGCACTCGTTGGTTCTCGTTTGTCGATAACGCCCGGTAGCTTAGCCATGTTGCGACCGTGAGGGCTTTAACTCGTCCAGTAAATGTCGATGGTACGTGCATCAACAACGCAACTTGTATCGGACATAATCAATTCGTATTCAACCGAATGTGTTGACTTTAGTGTGACCATTTCAGTGGCAAGAGTCGACTTCAGTGTCCACATTCTGAAAAAAAACTTTTCTGTTTTTCTTTTTTGGGGTCCGGTGTAATTATCACTTTTTGGTACTAAAAGTAGCAACTGTTAGAACAAAAACACGCATTTCAAATGCATCAGAAGATCTTATCGATTGAGAAACATCCCCGACTACTCGCTTGAAGGAAGACTGGAAGCCTCTGTCCGACGAAGGAGGTTCCTCACTTTTGGGTCTCGAGGCTACTTTTCTACCACTACCACTACCGCCACCGCTATCCGCGTCCGCTCCAGCCAACCATGGACCCCCCGAGGACACGCTCACGGTCCCGGTCCGGCTTCTATCATTTCCCCGTGAGCAACCCCGCGGGAGGTAATAGCGGCGGTAATGTGGTCGGTAACGGAAGCCTGATGAGCGCTGGTGTAGGAGGAGGGATGAGCTTCCCGCAACAGAGCAACGCAGGCTGGGCGACGCACCACGGCGGCCGCGGTGGCTACGCAGAGACCCAGTCGCAACAACCCGGTACATACCTGGCCGCGGGGACGCAGCGCCACGGAGCTCACCGCCACCCCGGAAACGGTAAGTGGCGTGAACTTGCCAGATGCTCCTTTACATGAATATATGATAGCTCACGGGAAGACAACTGTCAGGCAGCCCCTGGACTTCATCAAACAAACGTGCTTCGAACAAAACCCTTTGTGTTATAATGGAAGATAACGTTTGTCCAATGTTTGAATCACCTCCACAGCCCAATAAGATCCAGGGCGGTAGGTCTATGTGACAAAGTCTGTTCTTTCAAAAAGAATATATAAGTGTATTAATTTGTTGGGGTCTTAATTTGACAGAATAAGCGGTTTGTATAATAGATGTTTGTTGCACTACATCAAACATAAGGTACTCGCTCCTCTTACCTGATTAGCTGAACATTAGAAACATCTCATCTTGTTTGTTGTCAATCAAACCAGGTCAAGTCAACTATTTAAAGAGCTCTGTAAAAAAGTCATCGTCAAATCAAATTGCATTTGGAATGAGCGACAGTAACAATGGGGATGATACCATTTGTGCTCGAGTTGGTCAATATGTTTGAAAAGGGTGTCGTGTATACCTATTTAAAATATGTAAATAAACAAAGTAAAAATACAATTGATTAAAGGAATAATGGTGGGAAAAATATAATTCAAAATATGTGATAGCCCAGCTTGCTTTTTGCCTTTTCCTTGATTACATTCAAGCTTTTAGTTTTCTGCGATTTGAATATGTGTCACTTATTGCAATATTGATAGGGTAATCATTCTACTGGACTTTTGTCATCAAAGAATTGCTCTTGAGTGTGTGGTCTAAGGGGTTCATTTGTGATTCTCATCCATAATAATTTGCTGCTGTGAAATGTAAATTTCTCCACTGCAAGACTAGTAAAGGCAAATCCAATCCAATAATCTGTCATCCCGTGGAACTCGTTTACACTTTAAAAATAAGCAGCCGCATTATACTGTTTTGCAGCTACTGTACACAGACCCAAACAAAACGTCAGAATCATCTTTATTGGCCAAGTATGTAGAAAACTCGAAGAATTTGTCTCCGGTAGAAATGCTGTAATAGTATCATCATAAACAAGACATGACAAATAAGGATGGAGGACATGAATAAAGGCTAATCTAATGTAATTCCTTGTTACCTCTCAGGAACAACTGTGATACAATGTGCAAAGTATCAAGCAGACAGTGGTTCAAATGAGTACAGAGCCAAAGTAGAATGATTATAACTGGATGCTGTTCAACAGGGTTGTGCAAAATTGCAAAGAGGCACTATACAGTTATATTTATGTTACTGTTAAGAGAGTTAATGGCGAGGGGGAAGAAGTTTAAATGTCTGCTGGATTTGGTGCGCATGGATCGGTAGCGCCTACCTGAGGGGAGTAGCTGGAAAAGGTAGTGGGCAGGGTGTGGAGGGTCCAGTCGGAAAAAGGTGGCGGCCAGGTTGCGGAGGGTCCAGTCACACTCTCATCCTTCATATCACAGAAAAAAGCAAAACTTGTAAGAGATAGGAATGCGTATTTACTGTATTTATTTGCTTATTTATATGTTTGTTTTAATTGTACCACGTACGATTACGACAGTCACACGTCGCCTAAGCAAACTACATTTAGCACAGCACTGATTGGGCAACAATGTAATGTGATCATCCGCCGCCAGTGATGACCATGCAGGCATGTTATGAATATTTAACATGTTGAGTCGCTTGTGTCTTACCCTCCATGGCAGAGTCTCCATTGAACCACTGAGAACGAATCAACAAGACCCTAGGATTCGATCTAACCCTGGTTAAGAACCACTATTATAGAGATGGCATTCTCCCTGATTATTAAGTTGCACAATACTGTCACTTTTTGAGAATATGGAGAATCTATTGGCGATCTCATTCAGTGTGGTTTGCTGTAATAATTACAATGCGGCAAATGGGTACATTTGATTCATACATCATTGTTCTTGCATGTCAAACACATTAGTTTTTGTTTTAGCAGCTGGTCAAAACTGTGCACTGGTTAAAGGACAACCAACACAATTGTTTTGTTTCCTAACTGACATCAGAAAAACGTTTTATAGCATCTAAAATACCCAAAACACATAGGCTATTTTTAGTGCAAATGCAAAACACCAATAAAAATGACTTAAAGTGTCCCAAAACTGCCACAAAATGAGCTTGAAACTGCGGAGATTCAGAAACTCCCGCCCCCTTATTCGTGACTTCACGCCAGGATACTCCTTAACTGCCTCACTCCAGAATCAAAACAATGGCTGCAGAGGGTTTAGATTCGGAGAAGATGCTCTCTTGTTACTCATCCAGTTATGAATATGATTCAAATAGTAGTTCTAAAGAGGAAAGCATAAATGTTTGCAATCGATTGAAGAAGTCCTTCCGTATCAATTCGAGCCGTCTGCATGCGATGAAACCGGTGAAGATCTGGACTCCAATGTCGCGCCCAGAAAATGCACAAGATGGCGCGCAAGCTCCGTTGGAAATGGACTGATTTGTCCGCTGGGAATTTGTGTAAACTTATACCTTCTTTATGCGTGTAACCGCAATTGGCTGCGACACACGACGATTCACCATTGCGTTATTTTTGTAGTTTTCCTTCTAATTTTGCGATCAACGCGGTGTTTTCAGACGAAAAAAGTACCCAAAATGCATTGTGTGTCGCTTTCTCGGTCAGCGGCGTTCCGAATGTGATGTCGCTTTGGGCATCATCATCAACTCGAAATCAAGACTTCATGAATATTCAGCGCGAGTCTCATAAAATATAGCTATATACGGTGGAATCCTTGTAAAATGTGCTCAATAGAAGTCATTTGAAGTGATTTTACAAATTATGGACGCAACTTGTCCGGAGACGTCGGTTGTCCTTTAAGGCAAAGTTTAATAATCCTAATACTAATCAATGGAATCAATGGTGTGCTACAACTGCACCAGTATTTGGGGAAAATAAGATTGTTTTCTCTGCAACAGAGCACCATCAGTCTGCCTCAGTGTGTCCTCTTTTGACCCTCCATGTTGATAAGATCTAGTTTTCAACAAAACACATGAGGGAAAAGGCCTAGTGAGGAGTGTTGATGGAGAAAGATATAAGGCAGTGTTTTGCCTCCATTGTCAGCTGGTCAGTCAGCCGTCTTGCCGTCGGTTCTTCACAGTTGCTAGCAGGGTGTCTTTCAGCCGTCACTATCGCAGACTTCACATGGCCTCAGAGTGGCTCTGCAAAAGACAACAAACGGGTGGGATTTGCTCTCAGATCTGTTGTTTTTGAGGCGACTCACTGGATGAGGATGTGAAATGGGGGGCGTATAGGGCTGGAAAATATCCAGTTTCTTTTTCACGATGAAGGGTTTTTGTGCCCTGCAACAAGCAAAACTGTTATCACTGAAGGTTTTTTAAAAATAAAAATTTGTGCATATTCTGCATCCAGATTTGACACGTGCCCTGCTGTTTACCTCATTAACAGGATTCTGCAAAATGTATACAGTGTTTGATTTTGGAAAGGTTTTTTTGGGGGAGGGAGATGGGACATGGACAAATTTAAAGTTCGAAATAGAAATAAACATGCTTTTGGAGTGCAAAAAAATAGGCATAAATATTTTTAAATGACTTCACTATGACTGAAAAATATGAATGGAAATGGAACATTTCCTTGCATGCATGGTTAGTGTGGAAATGGCAATCAAACCTTGATCGAGAAAGAAACGTTGGTGTGTTTTTTTTGGGCCGTGTCGCTTTTCCAGCATTGACTGCACCGCTCCTTTGTCGAGTGGAGTCCTGTTGAGGTTTAATGTTTTCAGAATTGCAAGGATACTGTGGTTTCCCCTTCCCTGGGCGTGTGGTTCTCCTAAGAAACCAAGGTCAGGAGATATAGTTTTTGATCTTGATGAGTAATTTGTAATTTGGTCGTGAACCTTTGCAGTTTGGTTTCCATCCAAGATTGATTTGTCTGCACTTTACGTCATTTCTGTTCTTCTGCAATTAAGCAGCATTCGTATTATGTAAACATATGATATCTAGCTTTTTGAGAATACGGTTGATGCTAAGCTTGCATGTGCATGTCAGTTTGTTGACACCTTGTTCATTGGTTTGTTAATTTATACAGACACCTAAGTCAAATTGATAGCGTGTTACTGCCCAGTGATGAGTTGAGTGCCTTGAACAAAGCAATGCATGCGGTCCCAATGTTTTTTTTGCGGGGGTACAAATGAGGCAAAGATCCAGTGTGACTTTTTCCACAGAATGCATCTTCTGCTTTGTTTTGAGCAACTTTTTGAAAAGCCTGTCAGACCAAAGAAGTGCAACTCTAATCGATTCGGTCTATGTCTGACGTCCATTTTTATTAAGGATAACAGACGGATCACTGTTTGATATCCTTTGTGATCCTCCAAAGGAAAATCAGATTGAGAGCGACCGGTTTGTCGTGATGACTTCACAGGCGTGTATGCCGGTGTCTTGTGATCATTTTTTTCTCCGCACTGTCTTATCTAATTTTGCCCACCAACCCCCGACCCCTTTCATTTCGCCTGCAGGAGGAGTGCTACATTTTCATCCAGATGTGTTCAGTGAGGATCGAGACAAAGTAAGCCATGGGACATGATCTCTGTATTTGGCCTCAGTTTTTACGAATACCATTTTGGAGACTTCTTATCCTGTACAGCAGAGGTGCCCAATATATCCATCGCGATTGACCGGTGCCCTGAGAACTGATTCCAATTCGATTGCAGGGGGATGTAGTTGGGAAAAAAATACAGTAAAGTCTCGTTATATCGATATCGGATATATCGATAGTCCCGGTTATATCGATACTATTTCTACGCACGCACGGAGAAAATTACATGCAAACAGGGTCGGATATATCGATAGTCCCGGTTATATCGATATTTTTTCGGACTCCCTTGAATATCGATATAACGAGACTTTATTGTATGTTTTTTCAGCATGTGATTAATAGATTTTTTGTGTTAGTGCATACTCCTCTGTCAGTATCCGATCAGTTTCACTTTCACCCCAAAAGAATAGTTGAAAAAAATTAAGAAGATGGTCACCTTTTACCTACAGTGGTGCATGAACTGCATTACTGCAAGTTGTTAGCAGTCAGCAATTGCGACATCCATATTTTTTTTAATTATTATTCTCATTCAAAGTTGGTTTTATGTTCAATTCACCGGCAATTAATGGGAACCTGGAGTACCAGATGAAGCATTTTAAATTGGTACGCATACTGAACATATGATTCTAGTTTCTGCACTTGTTTCAAAAGTGCACCCCGCACCTCCATGTCAGGTCTCTACTGATATACGCTGAATTCTTTTTTGCAAACTATTGTATCTACTTGATTTTTCTGTTTCGTTCATATTAGGGGCTGTTATGGCTATTGTTCGCCATGCGTGCGAGCTTGTGCGTGGCTGCATGCACAGGCGTGTGTTTATGCATGTGCATTAACGGCTATATCGCGGCAGGTTCCTTGCTTGAAAAGTCGATCAATAAAGATTGGACACCTCTGCTGTACAAAGTTGCATGTGTGTGTGGGGGTAGCGGGGGGTAGAGCCTAACCCAGCTGACTTTTTTTGTGTGTGAACGTTTGAAAAACTAACCAATCACTCCTCCTCCTTTGTCCACGGTTTACAGATAGAAGACAGCCCAAGTCCAAAAAGGCAACGTCTTTCCCAGCAGTCCATTTTAGATCTAAGCTCCGCCACCCCTCCAACCCCTTCCTCTCCCATTCGCCCCTGGGAGCTTACCCCGGGTCGCAGGCCACACGGCCACTACGCACCTGAGAGATGTCACACACCTGTACGAAATAGAAGAAGGTAAGCACAGGCACACTCACATGCATTTTTTTACAGTTGCAATTCATCCCATACAATAAATCTACTTAGGATTGAATTGTAACAATTTAAAGGACAACCGACGTCACTTTTTTGTTTCCTAACTGACATCAGGAAAACGTTTTATAGCATCTAAAATACCCAAAACACGGAGTATGATATTTTTAGTCAAATGCAAAACACTAATAAAAATGACTTAAAGTGTGTAAAAAGTACTTCAATTTGAAACCGGAAGTGGCCAGTTTCAGAAGGTCCCGCCCTCATGTTTGTGGCGTCACGGCAAGACGTCTTGCCTTGCTCTAGAATCAAAACAATGGCTTCAGATTTCGGAGAATATGCTTTCTTGTTACTCATCCAGTTATGAATATGATTCAAATAGTTCTGAAGAGGAAAGCATACATGTTTGCAATCGATTAAAGAATTTATTCCGTGTAATTTTCAAGGGGGAAATGTAGCACCGAATGTGTGTCATCTGGGGGGGGGGGATGTAGCACCGAAAAGAGGCAAAAGAGGGCGACAAAGCTCCGTGGAAAGCTCAGTGGAAACAGGCTGATTAATTCCTTACAATTTTTGTCAGTGAATATCAAATAGATGCTCGGTGCCACACACAAGAATCACCATCGCGTTATTCATGTGTTTTCCTTCTAATTTCGCCATCAACACGAAGTTTTCAGACCAAACAAAGTATTGCAAAATGCATTGAGGTGATGCAAGGTATATCCTTTCCCGCTGAGGTGCGTTCCTTCAGTGACGTAGGGTGAGTACTCGTCACCAACTCAAAAACAAGACTTCCGGAATATTCAGCGCGAGTCCTTAAAACGTAAAATATAGCTATAGGCGGTGGAATCTTTGTGAAATACGCTCAGTAGAAGTCATTTGAAGCCATTTTACAAATTATGGACACAACTTGTCCGGAGACGTCGGTTGTCCTTTCAAGGACCTTTTACATTGCACTTAGTACAGTACAATGAAGTGTGTTTATCAGCTCAGTTTCAGCTCATTCACATGCACTGCCATGTCACAATGGCTTGACACTGTGCTGCACTGTGCACCTGTCACCACGGCAGGTGCAAATCGTAAGATCCCATATGCGAGATGGTGGGGGTGATTTTTTTTTTTTTTTTTTTTTTTTTTTTGCATTGACATGACATTTAAGAAAATAAAGTCAAAATGTACCCATTCTTGCATTACTCAACTTAATTACCATTGCGAAGCTCTGATATAAAGTTAGTTCAGGAAACATTTGTTGGTTGCCACATTTTCCGGTGGATAAGGCGCACCCAAAAGTCTTCATTGTCTTTAAAAGATGACCCTGCGCCTTATACGCAGGTGCACCTTATATATGAAGTAATATTGAGCGACAACAGGCCTTGCAACTACTGTCAACAGCCACCAACTCTATTTCCCCCTGTATAAGACGTAGTGCGTAACCCCAGCCTCTACTGTAGCGCCTTATAATGTGGTGTACCTTATATTTGGAAAACTTAGATATTTATATATGATATTTGGAAAAGTTGTTTCATTCAGTGAAGGTGCACCTTATAGTCTGGTGTTCCTTATATATGGAAAATGTTTGAAAATACACCATTCATTGGGGGTGCGCCTTTTACTCCAGTGTGCCTTACACACCGGAAAATACGGTAATTTTGGTGCTCCATATTTCTGAAGTACAATAGTTTATACTGCAACCTCTTCTTCCTTCTCAGCCCTCCAATGCGACGCCCGCGTGGCCGCAGAGACCGCCTTACGCGTCATCATCACACCCACAGTCACCACCACCATTACAACGGCAACAGCAACAACAACAACAACCATCACCACCCCAACACTCACCTTCAACACCATCACCACCACCCTCAGCACCTGCACTCCCACCACGGGCCTTTGGCGGGCCAACAAAACGAGAACTACCGTCACTCAGTCCCATCTCAGGGCTACCTTCCCTATGGCCAGCACCCCCCTCGGGGAACCGGGTTGGAAGAGCGCCAAGTTTACCATCCCGCAAATCCCTCCCCGAGGCCCCTTCATCTGTCGTCAAACCTGTCTCCACGACTGCTGCACCCTGCGGCACATCCACAGCACGCTCACCCTTCGCAGCAACAGAGCAGTGGGATGTTGGACCTCCAGGAACAAGTGAGTTGCAGTGATTGCTGGCATTTCTGTCCGTTGATTGGTTCGTTTCCGAGTGATTGGCGTGTTTTAAGTGGAACTCAGGTGTGATCCAGAACACATTTTGTGAAAGTATAAATACTGTAGATCTGTTATTCTTTCCATTTTAAAATGGCTGTCTGAGTGAACATTGCTCACTATCCTTGTTGTTCGTGTTTAGGGTTCAGCGCCAGTATCCTATACGGTATCCCCGCCGGGGGCTCCACCTGGTCTGCCGCCTCGTTCAGGCCCGCAGCAAATCCCAGCATGCTCGGTAGTCTTCAGCGGACAGCACTATCCCGTCTGCAGCGTTGCCCCTCCCGTAAGTTTTGTTATTTTGCAGTCTCCATCTAGGGAATGTTCACGCTTTGTTTGGATATTTCTGACATGACATTTCCATTTTGAAATCTCAATTCTCTTCAGGTCTTGCAGACTTGTTCAGTGCAGCACCTCCCCATGCCCTACCCGTTCCCGTCTCTGCTGTCCAGTGACCCAGCCTTTCTCCTCCCCCCACCTCCTCACCTCCCACATCCCCCCACACACCTTTCCCACCATCCAGCTCAGCTGCCACAGCCTGGGCAGTTTGGACCCTACACCACACAACAGGCCCGTTCAGTAAGTAGAAAGGAAAAGTCATTCAGACGTAATATTTCGATAGTCGCCCCCTGTTTAAACGTGAAGAAAATCAGGAAATGTTGGTTGGTTCACTTAACTTTGGTGCTTACCTGCACCTGCAAAATCGAATGCATGAAACAATCTACCTCTGGCCGCAGTCTGTGACCATGCGTTTTTACTGAAAAGTAAAAAGTTGGTTTAAAAAAAATGTAAATTTAGTAACATGCAATTTTAATTTTTCTTTTTACCTCTACCTGCAGCCTTTACAAAGGATAGAGAATGACGTAGAGCTGTTGGGAGATCATCTATCTTTGGGTGCGGGTCTCCATTACACCCCTGCCACCCACCCAGCCCTCACCCCACACTCCACACAGCTCCACTTCCTCTCCCACGAGCCCCTACCCCAGGAGTTCTTTGGAGTGGTGAGTGCCGAGACCAGTCCTACTTTGTTGTTGAAATGCCGCCAAGCTCACACGCATGTCGATTGTCTCAGTCGTACCCCAATTTCATCCCCCGTCGCCTTGCGGGCCGAAGGTACCGCTCACAACAGCCTCTACCGCCTTCGCCTTATCACCCCAGCCTCCTGCCTTACTTCCTGTAAGTTGAACTACTTTTTCCAGGTTGGAAAAACATCACCTTGTTTTGAGAAAATACACCAATTTTCCCACTTGGTGCCCCCTCTAATCCTGTCCCGAAATTGATATGAAATCTACCCCAAGAACTATTTTTCAATTGAAACAAATTCATGACGTGAACAATTCAAAATGTTCTCTTTACAGGTCGATGCTGCCAGTCCAGCCAACTGGCCCAGCAATCAGTCTTGAGCTGGATGTTGATGATGGAGAAGTGGAAAATTATGAGGTTTATTGATTTGACAGTTTTAAAAAATGGACCCCATTTGTTGAATTGCGCCCAGATCATCATTATTTTCTGTGTCAGGCCCTCCTCAATCTTGCTGAACGTCTCGGGGAGGCCAAACTCAGAGGACTTACCAAGGGAGACATTGAGCAGCTTCCTTCCTATCGCTTCAATCCAAATAACCACCAGTCTGAACAAACGCTGTAAGTGCAGTCGTTTTTTTTAAAAAGGAATCAATGAAAGCACATTCTTTCACTGACCACTCATTTCAAGTATTTCCATAAGCAGACATCTCCCATAGAAGTCCTTTCCAAACTCACATTTCCAAACTAACTAATGGTGCTTTTGTTGTCATTTTGCAGGTGTGTGGTGTGTATGAGTGATTTTGAGTCTCGACAACTGCTCCGAGTTTTGCCCTGCAGCCACGAATTCCACGGCAAATGTGTCGACAAGTGGCTGAAGGTAGGTACTCTTTGGAACTCAACACACAAACAACATCTTTCCCACCCATCTGTGGATTACATTGCGTTGTACCTGAAACAATGCATGATTTATTTTTATTGCCAATCCTGGTGATTTTTTAAAGGAAAAAAAATGTACACAGCCTGATTGTACCTGAATCGAAACTTATCCTCATGCTTTTCCCCCCATAATTTCAAACGGGTCTAAGTGTCTGCCATGACATTCTTCAGTTAAAATACACAAATGATTAAGAAACATTTACAACACGGTCTATACTCATACTTAACTGGGAAAGTGGCAACCAGCAAAGCAAGTGGCTTCCCACTCTTGCCCACTGAGTGACTTTTTGACCGGTCTTTCGACTATTAGAAAGGTGGGAAAAATACTAAACAACAACCTGTCTTTTTTATATGAAAGACTTGAGATTCTGATGTCCCTTTTAGAGAAGCTGTTCACACGACTTGTCCAGACTGCAAATGAATGGCGCTGGTACAAAAACAACTGGCTATTTAAAAGGTTTTGTAGTATAGTGATACCTCAGCTTACGAACTTAATTGGTCCCAGAAAGTGTGTGTAAGGCGAAAAGTTCGTCTGCCAAACATTTATTTCCCATAAGAAACCATTAAAAATGAGAATAATCCGTTCCCAGATCCCCATAAAACATAATTTTCTACTAAATAAGCCTTAAAACTACACAAAATATACCTTATTTTATGTATAATAAGTGTGCTATTGTATTGTAATTAAATAAACTACTGTATAATAAAGTCGTTTTATTTACCCTTGTGATGGTCGTTGATGTAGTTGCCTCTTGATGATATCCGAGTGAATTTGCCGTGCTTTCTCGGCGATAATACCCTCACACGCCCGGTCCCCTGCTAGCTGCTTTTCATTAATCCGAATCAACAGACGTTTTTGAACCTCTTCTATTGCCTGAGACCGTTGCTTAGACAACACAGAAACACCCTTAGCCACACGTAGCAATGTATTACTAAGCATACTGGTACATGGATGTTAAGTCACACAAACGAACACCACGTTTGTGTTTTTCAATGATCTTCTTGTGCTCGACCGTAATTTTCTTTTGTGTCCTCTTCGGTTTAACACTTACCTGTGGTGGGGTCTTTTTCGGTCCCATAATAGCAAAAGTACTCCACTCGATCACAAACCAAGTCTGCACTCAAAGGGGGTTTGGAAAACTAGTCCGCCAGCCACCATGGCGCTGTTCGACCATGTGGTTTGGTGTTCATCCGCCGAATACTGGTTTGTATGCCAAGATTATATTCTCGCGAATTTAATGTTCGTAAAGCAAAAAGTTCGTGAGCTAAAAGCGTTCGTAAACTCAGGTATCACTGTAATTCAAAGCAACTTATTCTCAGACATATGTTCAGAATTTGGGGGACAAATGTTCCGTAGACTCTGCTGTTTCTTTACAAACAATAAATTGTTAATTTTCATTTACAGTAAGTGAACTGCAGTTTATTTCGGAGCATACAGTATTCCCGACCCAAGTGCAGTCGGTGAAAATCTGACATAAAAGGAATGCGTAACATTTTCTAAATCGTTTTAATTTTGCATTTTAGTCATGAATTAAAATAATCCTTTCTTTCCATAGGCCAATCGGACATGTCCCATTTGCAGGGCCGACGCCTCTGAGGTCCAGAGAGACTCCGAGTGATCACATGATCCGCTTCAATATAGATGTCTATTAGACATTATCAGCACTGCCTGATCTGCCCCTCATATTTTACATACATGTACATGATTGTATACACACGCACAGTAAAACGGGCACACCGTTTCCCTTTTTATTTCTATTTAATTGTGTGCGTCCCAGCCGTCTTTTTGTCCCTCTTTTTTTTTTTTTTTTTTTAAGTGTTCAACCTTCTTACTTTCCATACTTAATTATTGTGTGTGTTGATCTGCCCAGCATAAAAGGTAAGATGAATTTTGGTGAGCTTTACTGTGCCAGCCTTGAAAAGAAAGGGTTTTGTGTGTGGGTGCGTGTGCAGGCATGAACATGTGTGATTTTTTACTTGACATTTGAGTGTCTGTCTCAGAGTGAAGACAAGGCAACTTCTCATGAGTGATTGGCACCACTCCGTTTGTATGTATTTGCACTGCATCTTCATGGACAGTATAACAATGTGTATTATGAGATTCCTTTTTCTCTTGTTTGACTGCAAGGGTCCATAGTGCCACTCTTTCATTGTTTTACTTTGTGTTAAGTTCACACTTAATCATAAATTAGTCATTCTTTTAACCATGAGTTACTGTCCTGCCTGGCATTGACCTTATTCCTGTCTCCACTCATTACAAGCGCTTCACAGCACTAAAGCAAGCACATTGTTTTTTTTTTTTAGTTTGAATGTTTGTGACTGTCGTGGCACATGTTATATAGATAGTGCACTATATCAATATGTACACTGTATGAATATCTGTATACCAAATAAAAGGATCGATATAAACTTTTAAAAGTTGGACATTTTTATCAGCCCCCATCCCTGTCTTCTTTCATTTTAGGAATGTTGGCTCAGGCATGATTTAAAGAGGTGACACCTTTATTACGGTGATATAGTGTTTGGTGTTGCCTGTGCCATAAAAAAAACAAAAAGCAACCTGACACGTTACTTGCTGTAAGCATTTTAGGCGTATACATTTTCATCCTGTGTTTCGTTTGTTTACGTTGCTATTGTTCCAATTGATTTTTTTGTCCTCCATAACTTGAGTCGTGTTTTTGCATGTTTTATTTTCTTTGTAGTGCGCTTCATTGAAGCTACCTCAAGATGGTGCTGACGTTTTTTGTACAAATCCAAATGCGCCAAAAAGGAACTACGTATTAGGCACACAAACATGGAACCTTCTTGGCTTCATATAATTGTTTTATAACTTAACGGGGTGCAGGTTTGGCACTAGACTAGTAAATAAGGTTTTAAATGAAAAATAAAACATTCCATCTTTCATAATTTAGATTGGAAAGGAAAAATACAAATAAACACTGCAACAAATATGCTCGCACGTAGTGTGTTTTGTGGACTTGTACTGTAGAAGGCATTCAGCCATGTTGTTCGAGTAGCTCTGCAGGGGTTCTTCAGGGGTACTGCTCAGGTTACCCAACACACTGATGAGGGCAATTTGGTGGGAAGTTTTAACTAACTTGGTTTTACTCCCTGGTGCTTTCTATTATTTTTGTGACTACTTTATTTCCTGTATAGGATAGTTACAGCTTCAGCTGTTAAAGCGCTAAATAAATCAGTATTTATCAGAATCAGAATCATCTTTATTGCCAAGTATGTAGGACACACAAGGAATTTGTTTCCGGTAGAACACGCTGCACTAGTATCGTTGTCAAAAAAACTGCTAAGTGGCACTATACAGTTCCATTTTGGCTCCTGTTGAAATTTATTGTATTGTTTCAATAAAATGCTGCATACACATACACAGTAAAGGTTAATAAGTGGACACAACTACATACACAATGCTTTTGTTTGCTAGATTGCCAGCACCACTTGAGCAAAAACAAACATTCAAAATATAAACACTGCGGAATTTACATTTTATTTTGACTTCAAGGTCTCCGCGAAAGCCACTGAGAGACTGTGGGCAGGCTGGTTGTGTCCCCTTGGCTATACTTTGCCCAGTTCTGCACTGTGATTTTCTGCTTCTGTCATGCATATGTGTGCATGTGAATGTCTGTGAGTGTCTGCACGCGCGCTGACCCAAGCTGACAGGTTACATGGAATCTCCATTGTGCTCTTGTGTATACTCACAAAGAAAGTGAGGGCACGAAGCGCTGCCTGCTTCATTTAGGGTCACGCTGACACATGCAAGCCCTCTTTGTCTCCCTCTCTTCTATCACAATGCATACACCTGCACTCACCAATGTGAGGGTTAAATATGCACGCACTGGTTGGCCAAGTTGTTTTTGGAAATGAAATGTGGGCGTGAGAGAGTGTGCCAGAAAGAGAGAAACATTTATTTGAAGGGGATTTCCCTTGTCACATGGCAAGCTGCCCTCACTGTCAGAATCTATCACCGCCATGGTGTCACACACTTGTCCACGAAAGCTGAGTAGCAGAACGAGGATATATATACACAATCCAAACACACAGACAGACTGTTGTGGAAAGTGAACACCGATATGGCTCCAAACGTTGGGAAGGTCCCAGAGGGAAAGGTAGCGCCAGGTCAAGACTTTTACCCAAAGAGGTGAGGACGAACTTGGTGGCAGAGTGCAGCATGTTTATGGTCTGTGCATTGCTTAACAAACACTACTAACTGAACTAGGACATGCTTGGCATGGTCAACACAAGCCTTCGGTGCTCTCCAGAGTTCCCTACATCGTTCACACTACAGGGAGTTAAGGAAAAAAATCTCGTCTTAGATTTTGTACTTTTTGTAAAATACATTTTTCCATGCATACATAGTATATTTTGGGTCAACTTTGATGCGGGCCATCATGATAACGTTTGTATCAACTTGTAAAATACCCAACCATCCTTCTTCCAATGTCCAATCAGTCTGACATGGACCATCAGGCTGGACCATCAGGCTGGCCAGTTGTAAAATATTGTTGTTTTCATCGTACCTGATAAATGGACGATTAATTGTAAGTCAATCTTTGAGAGAAAAAGGAATGGCAATTTTCCATGTTCATAAGAATACATTATCATACAGGGTGACCCAAAAAGATGCGTACCCAAGAAAATGCGTACCCAAGAAGGTGGCTTTGATTAAAAGCTATTTATTTCAATTTACAGCCACACATTATTTAGTTTATGGAAGACCATTCACCAGAGTTTCAGCTATTTCTGTCAATATTGAGTCAATTTATGTCTTTCCCAAGATGTGTTCCTAATGTCCATTTCGTTGCAAGCAAACCTGTACTCGTCTGACAAAGTCTTCAATCACTTTTACACACTCCTCTTTCGTGAGAAAACATTGCTGCATTGAGAGACTCAGTAGGACGCATCTTTTTGGGTCACCCTCCCAAAAGAGGAGTGTGTAAGAGTTTTTTTTTTTTTTTTTTTTTTTAATTCTCGTAAATCTCCACTATATATTATTTTATATTATTTTTCAGCATCCTTTGCTGTCAAAATTCTTTTTTTTTTCAAATTTAAATATGTAACATGGTTCCTCAAGCGATCACTTATGACCTCAGAGTAAATACTTCTTTTTTACGTTTCTGCCATATGGAATGTGTTGTCATATTTGGATGAGCTTATGCCCTTATACAAATTGGAGAATCTCATCTGATGCTACACGACAGAGATTAATGTGTTTACATTATCATAGTTCATATTGACATGTTTTTTTTGGGTCAAATACTAAATAGCACAACATAAGAGGCTCATTCGGAGGCTCTTCTGGATTTTAACGAGGCTTTTATTATGGTCAGCTTCAATTGCTGGAGGTCTGATGAGGCTTTTTCAACAACCCGCATGTTAGCTCTGTGCATGACTGTGACATCAGAACATGGTTTATGGTGCAAATGTCACATTTATTCCCCACTACTCGTGTTCGGAATTCAAGACTGTCAGATTGCTGCAAGCTTTCAATTCTGCTGCAGTGTTCTGAGTGCTTTCTCATGTGACGATCGCGGAGATGCTTTTTGTGTCAGAGGGCTGCCTTGGAGACAATCCTGAAGGATTCACGGGGCAGTGCTGTCTGTTAAGGGACAGTTATGCACGTTCCGGCCATGCTGATTTATTTTTACAGTTTTACGGTTTTCTACTTTGGAAACTCAGTCAGACGAAACACTTGAGAGTACAATTTCACAATTTGGAGCATGTGCACATAAAGTATAAAGAATAGAAACAAACTTCACTAATAACCAAAATAAAAATCTAATCAAACATGAGGAGGAAGTGAAATGAGTATCAAAAAAAAAAAAGTATGAGGTGCAATTCTTGCCACATCATTTTGAATCTGTCCATTGGACCAGAACGATGACTTGTCATGACAAGCTACCAGTCTTGGAGTCATTCCAAGAGACATGCGTCAGCATTTGGTGGGCAAAAAGGGACTTTTTTCTCCGCTGGATGACTGTAAAGCTGCAAGCAATAGGTACGTAGTCTGTACTACAGCTACAGCCCTTGCGAGTTACTGACGTCAGTTCACTGACGAAGCCTCTTGGATAGGAGGCGAAACGTCCGAAACCTTCAAAATTGTACAGATGACGGCTGAAGAAACCTTCTCATCCAGGCGTGTATTGTCATCTCGCGATCACGCACGCACGCACGCACGCGCACACACACACACAAACAAGGTACTCCAAGCACCACCATTCAAGGTCAGGTCATTGTTTGTTTCACCCTGTCAGGTTTGTTTCGTCTTGTGCAGTTTTACCCATGGTTTTGTTTGCTAATTTGGATCTTTTTGTTCGATAACCTTTTAAGTTTGTTGTAGCTGACTTTATATAATACAATTTGTCAAATACACCCTGCTCCTCTCTCCTGCCGGATTTTTTGGGGTCCTCCACCACCTTGCAAATCGTGACAGGAGCTGCTTGTTTGTCTTATGTTTCCTGTATGCCGTGGTGCTGTTTAGACCTTACCATGAGGTGACCATTGTGACTGATTGCATTAGGCCTCCCTCTGTTCAACCTTGGTTGCTTTTAGGCTGCATAGATAATGATCATTAGATGAGACAGGTAGGGGATTGCAGGGGAGTGTCTCTGATGGAAGGAGATGGTAGATTAATACAATTGGCTTGTTTGTGATGGGCTTCATTTTGTGTTGTGTGCATGAATGCGTCAGCCAGGAAATCACTTGGTTGTGTGGTGTTGATGTGAACCTGAGTTCAGATGAGGCTTGATGTTACATATGCTCTCATGACTCAATTTGACCTACGAGAAATTCATGACTCAATGGGGAGTCTGCTGCGCAAACAAACAATTGACTTGGGCACCTAGAGCCTAAATCTGCATTTATAGAGATAATATATTTATAATTCAGAGTGAGGTTGGGAATATTTTACTATACTTTGGCCTAAAGGCAAAACTTCGAGATATGAGCACTGGCATCATGCACTGTAAACCCGAACAGTACTACTGACTTAAAGTCATTGAGGTCAGTCGACTCAAAAGCCGATTTTTTTGTTTCAAAAATTCAAACGTTTTGAGTTTTTGAATGAGTCCTGCGTTTTTAATTTGCAGTAGATCAATACTTTTGAGTTCATGGCAATCGTTTACTCAAACATTTTGAGTTCACGGCAGGAAGCTGCGTGATGACGTCACTGCGTGCTCTCATTGGACGCCATTTGAATTCTCAACGGCTGAATCTGGCAGAGACCGACGGATTATTTATTTTAAATTAGGGTGGAAAGACAAACAATCGTATTTAATATCAATGTCATCCACCGCTCGAGCCAAGGACTTCTCCTAATGTTACGAGCTCTTCTGTGGTAAATTGGAATTTTTCTTAAACGTCTCTTGTTTGTAGAAAGACACAGCAGTGTTATGAAGAGAATTGTACCGCGCAGGTTTGTTTGGGCGGTGGTGGAGTAACAATTATCACGAGGTGATAAAAAGTTATGTTTGTGTCGGCGAAGGTCTGAGAATAATCGTCAAATGGGTGTTAAATTAAGTTTTATATGAACTTCAAAAGTTATAAGGGTCACCCGAACGCCTGCAACGCCAGCAGGTTGGTGCTTTGAGTTAACTTTGTTTTAAACGGCAGCACAATAAATCATGCTAATTCAATGTGCAACAGTTGTGCTGCCCTTTTAAGAAGGCACTAAGTAAATATAATGCTAGCCAAATGAAATATCACTCTGTACAATTGGTGTAGTTTTAAATGGTCATTCATGTGTAAACATAAAACTTTTTAAATGTATTTTTGAAACTGCAAACACCTGCAAACACCATTTTTCAAACTGCAAACACCTGACTGGCTTGATGGCATCATTTAATCTGGTAAATTAGAATATTTATTCAATTTAAAAAGTAAACATGGATCAGAGTGTTTTATTAAATTAAATGATTACATTTGTTGTCTGTTTTTTCTATTCAACCTTTTAGCCCCAGGGTGGAAATTGAGTAACACCACCATTATCTAAGGTATGTTTACATTTTTATTAATGCTACATGATTAATTACCCGAATCATATTAAAAATAATACATGTATGTATTTTTTTATATAATGAACAGAATTTTACCTAAACTTAATTCTCCATAGGTCTCCATAGGCCACTGTCTTGGGTTTGAGATGCTGAAGACAAGTACTGCAATGTTAAGCTCCTGTCGCTTTCCCCAAATTAAAACTTGGCTTTTGATAAAGAACAGCATGATATACACGAGACGCAGTCTGGCCCTTCGTGCTCTCCATGCATAGCTACGAGAAGATGACTCACAGTTCTTCAAAACATGCAATGTATGTATTGCCTGACTTAACACAAATGTCTATTGATGTATTTTGCAGTGGGAAGAGGATCCAGACATTGAAAACATTCCTGTCGCACTTCGCTCCGTGACAACTGACAACTAGCGCCATCTTGTTTAACCCCAACAGCATTTCTGTTGTGATACAAGATGGCATTATTGTGAGATGTCTCCCCAGGTTGGCTGATACACACCTCCTCTTGTTTGGTTTAATGTATGCATTGCATTTAGATTCTCCCAAAAATTAATCCACACATTCACCTTCATTCAGAAAATACTGCTGTCTTGATGATAACAGACCACTCAAACCACGCCTGCTAAGTTTGAAAAACGCTTTGTTCCGCAATATTGAAGGCACCAGTGCCTCCAATATTACGGAACAAAGCAACACTGGATAAGTAATTTCATAGTTTTACTCTGCTTTGTATACCTAAACATTGATGTACTGTTTGTGACTGATTTTCTATTCATAATTTGATGTGTAAACCTGGATTTCACCAAAATGTCTTTTTTCATTTCATGAATACTGTTTGTTTTTAGTAAGTTTTACTTTGATTTGCACCTTATAACGAGTACATTGAAATGTATTCTCTTGTATTTATTCAAGTATATGCTTGTCAGAGAATTTATTTTTTAACAGAACAGCAGAGTATAATTTGTTGTTTTTTCTGTTTTGTTTTGTTGTTGTGTTTATTTCACATCTTTATCACGATGTTGTGTTAATTACTAAAAAGAACTGCTCAGGGGTTTATTTGTTGTTTTGGTACGTGGACATGCTGTGCATTTGATACTGTTATCATGAATGTTTTATCAAAGGTTGTTTTAAACCTTAATAAAAAAATGTGCACTAAAACAGACATGTGAGGTGGGTTTTTGTTTTTAGACATAGAAGGCAAATGTAAGTACAGTATACATGAATATATTTTTTCATGTAACATAAATTTGAGTTGGTTACACTTAAATATGAAACCTAATTTTAACTTAAAAATTAAGATAACAAGAAAACATTATAGTAAACTGAAAGTACATCTTTTAAGTTCATTCAAACTCATAACATTTATGTCTAAACAAATTCATAACATTTAAGTTCAATCAAACTCATAAAATGTATTTCCACTACTCAAAAAATTTGAGTAAATTGTACTCAAAAATTTTGACGTAATCAGTTGCCATAAAAATTTTGAGTACTTTCAACTTGTTGGGTTTTACAGTGAGACTCTCACTTACACCAAGCAGATATTTGGTAGATGAAGAACTATTCCTCAACATAGAGGTTTTACGCTGTTTAATGCTACAGTTACTGTAAAAAAACAAACAAACATCACAACCCCCGTCACTCTCTCTTTTTGATAGAGAGATCAAACAACATGTATGGCAGCTTAACGGAACACACTAAATTGTCCCTATAAGTGTGACTGTGAGCGCAAATAGTTTTTTTTCTCTAAATGTGCCCTACAATTAGGTCGCGACCAGTTCATTGTAGGAAACATTTAGAGTATGTATTAGGAATGTGGGAGGACACTGGAGTTTTCAGAGAAAACTCGTGCATGCTTGGGAAGAGCATGTAAGCTCCATGAAGTAATGCTGGAGCCTGGAATCGAGCCCCCTGTAATGTAAGGCCGAACTGCAAACCATCAACTTACCTTTCCCCAGTCACTTTATCCAGATCTTTCAAAGGGGATCCCAAGATTTTTCCAGGTGCCAGTGGGACATGCCCGGACAACTCACCAGGGAGGCGACCAAGGGGGCATCCTAATCAGATGCCCCGGCTACCTCAACTGGCAGCTCTCGACGTGAAGAAACAGGGGCTTGATGCTGAGTCCCTCTCAGATCACCAAGCTTCACACTCTATCTCAAAGGGAGAGCTCTGACAGTCATTTAAAATTCTGGTATCTGGGATCTTGTTCGTTCGATCATGCCAGCTTGTGACCAAAGGAAAGGGTAGGATCATAGAAAGGGTGGCAAAAAAGATACATTCCCCTTTCGGTTCAGCTCCTTTACCACAATAGACTTGTTCAGTCAATATTTCATATGGACGCTGCATTGATCTCATGTTCCCTCCTGACTTCCCTTGTGAACAAGAACACAAAATAATGAAACTTTTTCACCTTTGGCAGAATCTCATCACTCATCGTCTGACGAAACCACCATCTTCCCCATTGAGGACCAAGGTCTCAGATTTGGATGTACTAAAGATCATCCTAACTTTTCACAATCGGACATAAACAGCTCAAGTATGAGTTGGAGATCACGGGTCCCCTACCAGAGAAGACCCCCCAAGGGACAAGCTCACTATTAGTTGTATTCAGTTCATCCTGTCTACTTGATATCTAATTAAATAATATATGGGTATTTATAAAGGTATTTGAACCCAGACAATACACTGTCTGTAAGATAAGAATCTGTTTTAAATTAAGCTCACTATTCTTCTCCAAGATCACAAAATATATGTAGCGAGGTGGGGTGAATTCCCATGTATCGTTGGGGCCACGTCATAAGGTGTGGAGCTGATCCACTGTTCCACGGCCAGAACGAAAAACCCCATTGCTCCTTCTGAATTTGAGAACTGTCTTCCAAACTGATTCTCCTCTACAGCACCCTAGAAGAGATTTTCCCAGTAAGGAGTGTGATTCCTCAGTCATTGGAACACATTCTCTCTCTGGTCCTCCTTCTTAAAAATATTTTAAAATGACTGACTAATTATTCTAGGTGACCCTTGCTTTCTCTTTCAATTCCCCTCACCATGTCAAATTCCTTTTCCAACCTCAGATGACCCGATTAAAAAAAGTTTTCCGATGCTTCTGCGTGTACACTTTGAGTGACACATTTATTTCCGTGGTGAGTCCAACCCCTCCACCCCTTCAACCCCACATGGTTCTTAAAGGGAGGCCAAGAAATGTGCAGACTGAGGCCGCCTTGGGCTTTTTCACTCATGCACAGACTGTAACACCCCTCCAAAAAGGCAATTCAGACTTGCGACCCACCAGCTGCGACTGCATCATCGTGACATGAATGTGTAATAAAAATGATGGCCGTCATTCCTGATTCAGTTACTTAGTGGCACGGTAGGTAATCGTTTATTTGTTGTGTACTGCACATGTAACAATCTAAGGAGATGATGAAATATTTTTTATGGTTCCACAGACAATGGAAACTACATGGTACGTACAAATTTGGCCCGTGACAAAAATGAGTTTCAACAATTTGATTTGGGCAAGCATAATTTTTTTTCAAATCTCAGCTCTCCTATGCCTGTTCTGACAAAGTGTTCACGCTCGCAGGAGCCACCTAATTTCTGATCTCCCTGGTGTGGTGAGGTGTAAACCCTTCTCCCTTTATATGATCACTTTCACTAGTTCTTGTTTCCCAGCCACGTTAGACCTACCGACATATGGTGATTTTATGCTTCTTATACCGGACTTCATGTCAGAGCTTCATCCCCAGAGCCAACCTCTCTCTCAGGGAATGTCTTTTTGACACGAACCTTCTTGCTGCTGATAATTATGATGACGGTGATTGTTTAGTAATGCAAAAAGCAAAACTAATTTCTTTAGGGTCCAGCGCTCTATTTCAAAACATTGGCTAGTCACTCGCCAATCATTTTGCGAAAACTGTTCTGATCACAAGCCGCTCATGACAAGCGCATAGTGGCACGAGCTAGTACACTGTATCGCTAGCTAGCTGCATTAGCAGATACATTGTTATGCCGATTTAACTGTGGTTTAGTCAACCCACAGCAGCTGAAGGAGGAGAAGAAATGGATATGGTTGGAGATTTACTGTTAAAGCTATTTTCAAGACTGACTTTTCAAGAAAAGCTGGACATCATTAAGAAAGGTCAAACGAGCAAAAGCGAGTGACATGCACAGCCCGCCACTGAGTTAACTTCATGAATACTCTCAACGATTCATGTTTTCTCGGGAGCTGGTATTGTGGTTTTTAAATGCTCAACTGTGAGAACATTATCGAAGGTCTAGTTTCTTCTCACAGATGTCAGCTGTTCATTTGGACCGCGTTGGCGTGCAAGTGGAGGCCGGCTGACGAGTGTACTGGGCGCGCAGCAGAGCCAAGTTAAGACCGGGGAGCCTGAATCTTTTATCGGAGGAATGACCACCTTGCAGATAGCACGATTATGACACTGCTGTTTTGTCGTGCATGGCCGCACACTTCTCCACTCGGCTTCCCGTTTGCATCGGGCAAGAGGACGTAAAACAAAGGGGGACACAGTGCTCTTTCAAGCCGGGAGCCTCTGCGCACAATCGGTGCGCTCCTGCAGACTGGCTGCGCCCAGGAAGCGGTCAGTGGAGAACTCCGTGCCTCCGAGCCTCAGATAGACACTTTACCCCGGCAGGATTCAACGCACCGAACGCCCTTTATCGTCCATTATTGTTCCACTCGAAGTCTGTTGTGGAAGAGCAGCACAAAAAAAGAGCGTCATCTGTAAATTTACGCGCATTTTCGGAGGTTCCGGGCGATGGCGGTCCTGGCGAAAGCTGCGCTGCTTCTCCTGGCTGCAACAGTTCCACACAGTGAGTACACTAATCTCATTTTTGAAAATCCTGCCGTATTAGGATCGATGGATTTATACTTTGGGGCGTCAGTTAAAGAGGATCAATTATGTTTTGGCGTTTCCTTTACCAAAATCGACACTTGTCACATGCGCTTTCGCGGAAGCATTGTCTCCTCTCACATCTGTTAATATGTACAATGTAATGTATTAGACAACACATAGCAAGGAATGTGGCGGTGGTTCCGAGAAAAGCGTTGCACATCTCAATTCCGAAAGTGCTACTTTTCTCCGAGAGTAATTCTGTTGGCCACTAGGAGCTGTTTCAAAACACGTGGATACTGAATTATCGATTATCCACCTCTAGTTGCAAATGAAGTCTTTGTGGTGGGAGTTTTATAATGTTATTTTGTTTAACTTCTTTTAGAAGTATCGTGTGTCGGTGTTTATTGTGGTTGCAGTTTACAGTGGCATAGAAATGCACAGCATCATACTTGTAAAATCTCATGATGTTATCTTGTATTCCCCACATGCCTTAATTGATTTCCATCAATGCCAAAGCCACTGAAAGAGAAGAATGTCCCTCCCCACATAGAAATCAAATGAAATACCCTAAAATCCTCATTATAATACAGGTTGGTGAACTGATGTTTAGTAAATTTGGTGTGCTGTACTGTGACGGTGCACGAGCTGAAGACTAAACCAGAACTTTGGCTTCAAAGTTTAAATGCAAATTCAAATCTTAGGTGAGTTGAAAGAGTACAAAATAGAATTTTAACTTCAGGGGAAAATATATATTTATTTTGGTTGAAGTAGTGGTCATAACTAATTAAGTACAGTAATGCCTCGTTTATCACGGTTAAGGCGGACTGGAACCACCTGCGATAGACGGAAAACTGCGATGTCGCGAACCTTATGTACATGTATTGGTAAATTTACATGTGTATAAGTACAAAAAAATTATAAGGCCAAATTTAGTGGAACACAGTACAGGACACGCATAAAGAAGCACAGTAAATGTTTATAGTACAGTACAAAACTCTAATGCAATAAAGTAAACAGTCCAATATCAACATAGAGTAGATACAGTATTTACAGGTACACTACTCGTCTTTCTTGATGTAACGCACCGT
Source organism: Hippocampus bargibanti (assembly GCF_051943395.1). NCBI lineage: Eukaryota > Metazoa > Chordata > Actinopteri > Syngnathiformes > Syngnathidae > Hippocampus > Hippocampus bargibanti. The sequence goes on from NC_142735.1 coordinate 9,771,357, forward strand.
TGATTCATTGACGTTGTAATGGCGTAAAACAGCGGCATAACTTTGGCCTTCCCTCAGTTTGTCAAGCAATATTACTTTTTCACTCACTGTCTTCTTTTGGGTTCTCTGGATGATTTTGAAGGCACGGGGCATTTAGGAGCCATTGTCGGGTGAGGACGTATTAAGTACGAATGAAAATACGAGAATACGTACAGTACGTAACCTGAACTAACATGATGCGAAAACAGGAGAAGGGATAAGCATTCAGGTACTTTGAATGCTGCACAGTATTGTTGTCTCTCGACCAATCAGCTTTGGCCCGAGTCAGCACAAAAACAAATAAAAAAAGAAAAACCCGAGTTGGCAGCGTGGCATCACATGACTGTAAACAAAGTCAAAATGATCAATGTATAGTAAGCAAAGCGATGAAAATTTTGTTTTTTACAGGTGGTCGGGAATTGTGTAAAAAGACTGAATTCATGATTTATTTGATGATATGTCACAATTATGAGGTTTTTCATCCATCCAAAGCCAATGTAAGGAGTACTGTAATTGTTTGACTATGTTGGTTTTACCAGCTCACCTGCGTCAATGTGTATTTATGCACATTTTAAAAGTAATTTGATGTTTTTTTTGCAAATGACATAATACATTTCATTGATAAGCGCCAGATGCACAAACAAAACTCTCAAAGTCACTTTACAGTCACAGGATAGGTTTTTCAGTGGGCGAGCAGCGACAGCCACACGCACCAGCGTTCACTCCCGGAAGTAACTCAAATAGAAAGAAAGCTAGCTAACTCGCTAATAGATAGCTAGCTAGATAGCTACATAGGTAATAGATAGCTAGCTAGATAGATAGCTAGTAGCGCCCCACCTCCAAACTGCAGCGCCCATACTACCAGAAGTCCCGAGAACCATTGCTCTAAAAGCGCGGCAAGATACTTTTAAAAGGAGAAATACAGTTGTCACATTTTGTCGGGTGGTGATGGCGGATGTGTATCCCAAAAAGCAGGCAGGAGGGAGCAGGAGGTTGTGTTTGACAAATTGTATTAAAATAAAGTCAGCAGGAACAAAATTTAAAACATCAAAATCATCTGTTTAGAAAAAATATAAAGTATCAAAAGAAAGGCAACAAACACATGCACAGTACAAAGCATACAACAGCATTCAACAAACATCAATGACCCGACCACGAATGGTTGTGCCGGGTGTCCTTTTGAGTGTCACTGATTGGGAACGACCAGCACCTGTGAGGCGGCAGGCAGGGCTAACAGCCCTTAAAGTAGCATTGATATTTTCACAACACCAACACAATTTCACAACTTTCGTTGTGAAAGGGAAAACGGGACCGATAACCCAATAATAGCCAAAGTGGCTAAGATAGCTTGTTCACGACAGTAAAAGTAACCATACGGGAAGCAAAATTTGGCAAAGCAACAACCTCTCCATCCATTTTTAAACTTGACCATATTTAGTGAAACACAAATTGATTTGGTGCGCTCGTCTTGGTGAATAACCTTTGATTGTGTTGCAGTCTTTGCGCCTATGAGATGATGACATTTTTATTTTTAGAGGCAATAAATTATTGAGGTGTGGAGAGTGCAGGAAGGCAGACGCTCGTGTATATGTGTGTCTGCATACATGTGTGATCAGACCTCCTGGTATTCTCCCCAAAGTCTCTCCAACCTCGTATGTGTCCCCTCCACTCGTTTTGGCATTATTTTAACAGCTCAAGGCTCCTCTACACAAGTTTCAAACTGAGCCACACTTTGGATTGGATTGGATTATTAGTCTCACAGTGGAGAAATTTACATTTCACTTCTAACTTTAACTTTCCTTCTGTAGTTACAGTGAAGTTATTGTGACTGGTCAGAATATAATCATTGTTGAACTGTCTCCCCGTTTGAAGAGTATTTTCACAGGTTTGTGTGGGTTTTCTTCGCCACTGTACTCAGCGAAGAACTGAAAATCTGAACACGAGTTCATGTGGTCACATAATGACGCCAGTCCTTGGTCAGATTTCAGATGCACTGTCCAAGAATGATTAATTCACATACAAATGATGACAGAAATAATAGAGGTATGGGAAAATAGAGCACACGATGTCTATATTATTGACTCAATACAGTTTCATATATCAAATTGTTGGCTCAATGCAGTTTCATATATCCGATATACTTTTTGTACTTGCAGTATGTACAGTCCTTTATGAAACATTTTTGCGCAGTGATACATTTCAGTCCTCTGACATTTCTATTATGCTTAGAATACTTGCTGCTGTGGATTGCAAATTTCCCCATTGTGGGACTATTAAAGGCTTTCGGATTCTGATTCTGATAAAAGAATCAGTCTATCAAAGAATCAAGATCATCTTTTTTTGGCCAAGTATGTAATGCATAATGCGTTTTATTCGGTGACCATTTCATGAAAGTGTTTTACTTTCATAAACTCACCTTAATTAAATATACATTGAAGATGTATAAAAAATGTACAAACTAAAGAGAGTCATTCAGTGTGTCATCAACCTGTGTGCGCTTGTGCAAATGGTGCTTGACTGACAAAGCCACAGCAACAATCTCAAGTCATAATTGTACCGTTGTAAAAAGTCTGCAAATTGACAAATGTGTTACTATAAAAGGACAAGGTCAACCCCTCATGAAATGGTTGTTTTTGGTGACCATGCTTTGATGTAGCCTAGCACAAGGAGAAGCTGGAAAAGATGGTGTCAGAATCAGAACCAGAAAGCCCTTAAACGTCCCACAATGGGGAAATTTGCAGTCCTGAGTGAGATCTGTCATGAGCCAGTTGACAGCTGGGCGGGGCCTCCGCTCCCGCCATTCGCCAGCTGCTGTCAATTTCCTCCTCATTGACTGTGGACATTTAAACCCGACGCTGGCACTCACCCAGCGTCGGAAGATACTTCGCCTCGTGCCATGCCAGTACTTGGAACTTGTAGCCAGTACATAATTTGCTTCGCCCGAGGAATGATTTTAGCCATGAACGCGTTTGTTTATTGCACCGTGTCGTAGGTTATTTTGCACCCCCGTGTGCCACTTTATTTTTCTTAGTTAGTGTGGTTGGGTGGATTGCCCCCACTCACCCACTAGCATTGTCAGTTTGTCATTCTTGGTTTTGTCTCACGAACTTTTTACCGGGTCCGCGTCTTTTCGGACCCGCGCTTTATGTTAATAAATCCATTGCCGGTACCTACGCCTCTGTCCTGCTTAGCGATCCACCGCCAATCCCACACGTTCCTGCTCGCCAGCTGCCACTGTCGCCGCCGGAACGTGATAAGATCAAGTGCGAGAGGATTTTGCCGTCCTGGAGATCTGTACATGAGCACAAACATCATAGTTCGAAGACTTGTAGCCACACCACTTGGTTTGATTTAAAACTCAATAGAGGCTAGTAGCTTTTATTGCAAACAAATGATTGATTTCCTGTTGTGTGTGTGTGTGTGTGTGTGTGTGTGTGTGTGTGTGTGTGGAATGCACCTCTGCTTTTTGGCAGAGCAACTCTCTTCTTTGTCGTCATCCTCACGTCCCGTTGCAAATGTGACAGCGTGGCCACAAATACATAACCTCGTGATTCTGCCATCCAAAGTTGCCAACTCACACACTTTGAGATGTCAGGAGACGCGTATCTTGCTGATGTCAGATCACCGGTGTTTGCACAACTGGTTCGGTCTGAATGCTCAACCACGCACATATTCCTCTGCTGATTTTTGCCCTGGATGACGTCGACATGAAATCCGGCCATGAAGCTGTCATCTTTGGGTTTGCTGCCCTGTCTAACGCGACAGCTCAAAGATGCCCGAGGCCATCGGGCAAGCAAAACAGTGAAATCAAATGTGCACAGTGCACATTCAGATTGACACGCGGAACCCCAACTAAACATGTCAAATGGCAGCTATCATTCAACCAAAATTTTTCACGTCTTCTCTTGAAGGGATGACAAATCGCACTATCACTCAGATTCTGTGAACATAACCTGGCACACAAATACTTCAGAAAAAGCAAGCTCACACTTTGAAGTAAGAATTTGTGGTTTGTGCCGACAAACGACCCATGACAACTGGACGTAAAAAGTCTCCATTCCCCTGTTGACCGGTTGTTGTCTTTGTAAAAATGACTAACGTGGAGTGACATTTGCTAGTCAACTCGCCACCAATCGCAGTTTGTCGCACACCCTGAATTCTTTAATGTATGTCTCAATGAAAAAGTAAGGACAATTACGATGACACTACATTTAAATTTGATCAAGCAAAGAGAACGAAAGCAGTTCTTAAAATTACTAAAAGAAGACACGTCTCTGTAAGCTCTCAGTCGTACAGGAGTGGTACATCGATGAAAAGGTTTCTTTAGCCATCATCTGTACTTCTTTGACGGTGGCGGACGTTTCGCTTCTTATCTAAGAGGCTTCGTCAGCCTCGGCGAAAGAAACCTTTTCATCGATTGTTAAAAGAAGAGACATTAACATTTTTAAAATGCTTTTACAGGCAAAAATAAATAAATACAAATAAAAATAAAGACTGACCAACCCGACACCATTTTTTTGTTTCCTAACTGACGTCATAAAAACGTTTTATAGCATCTAAAATACCCAAAACACGCAGGCTGATATTTTTAGTCGAAGGCAAAACACCAATAAAAATGAGTTAAAGTGTCGCAAAACTACTTCAAAATGACCCCAGAGATGCAGACTTTCAGAAGGTCCCGTCCCCTTGTTCGTGACGTCACACCAGGACGTCTTGCCTTGCTCTAGAATAGTGGTCTCAAACTCGCGGCCCGCGGGCCAAATGCGGCCCCCGAAATAATATTTTGCGGCCCGCCTTGATATGAAAGATTAATGTTAGAGCGGCCCGCATGATTGATATGAATGAAACTTGTGTTGTGGAGCTGAACAAGTAGGCAAGATAAGCAATGTTTGGGACAGTTAATGTTCAATATTTTCTTTATGTTAAGAAGGTTAAAGGTTAAAGAACTGTGAATACAGACATTTGAAACTTTATTAAAATAATTAGATTTCCTGTGGTTTTTTTCAGTAGTCTGTAACTGCCTCATGATCATTAAATTATTTTATTTATTACTGGTTCATTTATTTTTTTATTCATTTTTCCATGTATTCGTTTAATTCATTTTTGTGTGTGTTAAAAATAAAGATTTTGAGAACATTGGAATGTTTTATCTGTGATTATCTTGTGGAAAAACCGATGCGGCCCAGCCTCACCCAGACTCTGCCTCCAGCGGCCCCCGGGTAAATTGAGTTTGAGACCCCTGCTCTCGAATCAAAACAATGGCTTCAGATTCGGAGAAGATGCTTTCTTGTTACTCATCCAGTTATGAATATGATTCAAATAGTTCTGAAGAGGAAAGCATAAATGTTTGCAATCGATTAAAGAAGTCCTCCATTATCAATTCAAGCCGGCCGGACTCCAATGTAGTGTCCCAGAAAATGCAAAAGATAGTGCCCAAGCTCCATTGGAAATGGGCTGATTTGTCTGCTCGGAATTTGTGTCAACTAGTATCGGATTGGATATGCCTTTATTAGTCTCACAGTGGAGAAATTTACATTTCACAGCAGCAAAGTGATGAAAGGAATGAAAGTAGAAAAACAAAATACATGAGCTGCTGGAAAGGCAGCCACTCTCACGGCGCCGTCTTGAAGTCAAAAGAACAAAAAAACCTAAATAACAAATAATATGACAGCATAGAGACAATATGACAAAACAAATACACAGAGAGACATTCATTCTTCAGGACTTGCTGTACCCTCTTTGTGATGACATGAAGCAGTTCTAGATGAAAGAGGAGAGGATCAAAGCGTCTTTCCACCAGTGGATCAGGGACATCATCGTGGAATGTGCACGTCGACTACAAGCTAAATGAAATATCAAATAGTAGTCTTGGTGCAACGCACAACGATTCACCATCACGTTATTTATGTGTTTATGTGACCTTCTAATTTCGCCATCAACACGAAGTTTTCAGACCAAAGTACCCAAAATGCTTTGTGTGTCGCTTTGTCAGTCAGGGGCGTTCCAGACGGGACGTCACGTCAGGCATCGTCATCAACTCGAAAACAAGACTTCCTGAATATTCAGCGCGAGTCTTTAAATGTAAAATATAGCTATATGCGGTGGAATCTTTGTAAAATACGCTCAGTAGAAGTCATTTGAAGTGATTTTAAAGAGTTTAATGGTTCTCTTTATTTGTAAGTAGGTTAATTGTCAGATCTCCCAGGCAGGTGACGCGCAGAGCTTGATCGTGGCGTGGAGTGGAGCAAGTCGAGCCGTGATGTCCGTCCGACGCCCGGCGTTAGCCGGGCGTCAGTCCGAGATGATTCTGCCCCGTGGTTCGCCCCAATCTCTCTGTCCCGCGACAGCTCCTTTTATACAATTTTCAAGCGTGTGCTATGCGTCAGGGTGAGACGCACATCAAGGAGATCAAGGAATTGAAAGACATGAAAGGGTTGAAAGGCGCACTTCAAAATCATACACGCGTGTGACGCAACAATTTTACAAATTATGGACACAACTTGTCCGAAGGCGTCGGTTGTCCTTTAAATCAAAAGAGATTTGAAGGAGGCCTTACAGGTTTTAGATTAGATTAGATTAGATGAGCTTTTATTTGTCTCACAGTGGAGAAATTTACATTTCCCAGCAAAACAAAATACAGGAGCTGCCATGCAGGCAGCCACTCGGCGGCGCCATCTTGAAAAAAAAAAAAAAAAAAAGAAAGGAGCGTCAGCGCAGAGTGCCGATGCGTCGGTAGAACTGTCGCGGCTTGGAATTAAAGCGGATTTATGTGGGACAGGGGATGTGAGACAATGTCTTTTCGTCAATGGATTGCTTTCAACATTTAGCTTGTAGTAGACGTGCAAATCCACCATGATGTCCCTCATCCACTGCTGAAATGGATGCTTTGATCCTATCTTTCATCTAGAACTGCTTTATACAACAAAGAGGGTGCAGAAAGTGCTTAAGATTGAATTACTGTCTGTATTTTTTGTGTTGTGTCACATTATCAAAGTCAAAAGTCAAAGTCAGCTTTATTGTCAAATAGCGCCGGCTGGAGCGCTGTTCGGTCGTGTGCTTCCGCCGAAGATCACTCCGCCCGATCCGAAGGTCGTGTGCTTGATGGACCAGCCGTGGTGGGTGTGTATTATGAAAATAGTGCTTATTAAAAGGTTTAATTTTCATAAATTTGACGTTCGTAAGATGAAAAGTTCTTAATATAAGGTGTTCGTAAGTTGAGGTCTCACTGTATAACTACAATACGCATTGTGCAATTAATATCTCTCAGTCCAAGTCAATGAAAAAGGAGCAAATTATTAGTTTTGCGAAGGCAGACGTGTTGTGCAGCAATACTTAATCCCATTCGATTCTGCTGGTGTACTATAAGGGTCGAGAGTAAATGTCCATCTTGTAAACATCAAATCATCTGCATGCAAAAGAAGCAGATGTTCACCACAATGTTGCTTGAGTGAAAGCAACCTACATATGCATCTAGGGGAAAGGGGCTCAGGAGTTTGTCATGAAAAAAAAAAAAAACTTTGGCAGCGTGTTTGAAACCAGCAACTGCCACTGAAGCTCTGTGACCCAGTCAGTGCGTGCTGTGTTGATTACATGGATGAAAACACGGTGACTATGTCTTTGTGTGTGTGTGTGTGTGTGTGTGTGAAATATTGCTCTTATTGTATCTGCTGCCCATCACATGCATTGTTGACATGCAACATACTGTATATATATATATATATATATATATATATGAATAATTAGACATATATTGATGATACTTTTTACATTTTTATTATGTATTATCTTTCCAAGACACAGAGTCGGTATGGACAAATACAGTAAAGTCTCGTTATATCGATATTCAAGGGAGTCCGAAAAAATATCGATATAACCGGGACTATCGATATATCCGACCCTGTTTGCATGTAATTTTCTCCGTGCGTGCATAGAAATAGTATCGATATAACCGGGACTATCGATATATCCGATATCGATATAACGAGACTTTACTGTACGTCCGTTTATGAGCGCGCGCACACACACACACGCACGCACGCACGCACACACACACACACACACACACACACACACACACACACACACACACACACACACACACACACACACACACACACACACACGAGCGCATTCACAATTCTTCAATGCGCCATTCAATGGAGCAGAATGCCATTTTGTTCGAGTACCAAATTAGTCAGACCTTGCAGCGCGACATTTAAACATCAGTTCAACTATCGCCGTGGGCACATGCGTGAGTGAATGCGCGTTTTTCATTGTGCCCTATCTTGTATGCCTTTCAATCTACTGAGCATCAGGGTATATCAGGAAGAATACTATTGTTTGTATTTAATCATGGTCAAGAAATCTCTCAGATATGGATGACATTGTCAAAAAAATAATCCACATAATAGGGCCAACACGTTTGTAAATACTTTTTTTTTGTTAGTGAAGAATCAGTTTATAATATTATTTCAGGGCCATAAAATACGAATTTGTGTCCATCAAACTAGGTCAGAATGACCTGCTTATATAAAATTCATATTGTTTCCACAAAATAGGGCCAACACGTTTGTAATTACTTTTTTTTGTTTTTGAAGAAGTAGTTTATAATATTATTTCAGGGCCATAAAATACGAATTTGTGTCCATCAAATAATCATATGAACAAAATACTAATTTGTGGGCTCAAAATACTAGTGTTTCCAGGTGTATAAGGCGCACTGGAGTGGAACGGGCACCCCCAAAGAATGGTGTATTTTCAACCCTTTTCCATATATAAGGCGCGCCGGACTATAAGGTGCAACTTCAATGAATGAGAAAAGTATTCCAAATATAATATTTAATATAGAAAAAAAATCCAAATATCGGGCACACCACAATATAAGTTGCTATAGTAGAGGCTGGGGTTACACATGACTTCTCCTCCGGGGGGAAATGGAGTCGGTGGCTGCTGAAAGCTGCTGTTTTGGCTCAATATTACTTTGCATATAAGGCGCACCTGCATATAAGACGTATCAGGCGCACGGTCATCATTTGAAGAAAATGAAGGCTTTTGGGTGCACCTTATACACCAGAAAATATGGTACTTTATTTTCATAAACTTGCTGTAATCTGCTCACAAAATATTTATTTGTGTTGAAATACGGTCATATGCATATAAAATCCCCATTTTTATGGCCTCAAGATACAGTCCCTAAAATAGGTATAATGGGGGGGGGGGGTGAATGACCATTTTTGGTTAAGAATTACTCATTTGTATCCACAAAGCAGCTGTGACTCCGTACTAATCAATGGAGGGCACTTTCCCGAAAAGTGTTAGAGGTCGACGCCAGGGATAAAGACAAGGGACAGCAATTGTATTGAATTATACTGTATTGTGAACTGGGTATGATTAAGACATTTGGAAAACCCAGCCATTGTGGGCTATTGACAAGAACAGAGAACGAGGAAAAGGCACTGAACGAACATCGAGTATTGAAATTTCTCTGAAAGGTGGTGCACCTTTTGCTGACACAGACACCCAAATTGTTCATTCGAATAATTGTACCTTATTTTGTGGCAACATCTTCATTTATTTTGGCCAGATTTGAATGATTTCCCATTCATATCATGTGTCGGGCTTCCTAGATTCACAGAAAGACGCAGTTTTTTTGACATCTGCTTGTGTTTACCATGTCACATCAACCTGTTTCTGTTCATCCTGGGAAGCCAAACAATCAGTCATCTCATCAGAGGAAGCGCAAACATCTACCTGTGCACCGCGGCAGTATGAAAACAACGCGTTTACAAATGGCCCCGGGGAAACTAGTCAGCATAGCTAATCACTTCAGACACACACATTATGCAACACGAGGCCTCCTCGACACCCCGCGTTAGCCTGATTTGAATGCATCGTCCTGAGATGAAATTATGGAAGTCAAAATCAGAGAAGTGGAATGTGTATTTAGAGGCAATTGCACTCTGTGCTTTGACATTTTTGGCAAGGCGTCCAATGATATAAGATTGCACAACAGCCAGAAGATATTTTGGCTTTCTGGAATAAAATTTGTTGTGATGCTTGCGTTTGCTCTTCCAAGTATTTGCCATGACAATTTTATTATAAGCATATCAATAAGAAAGCCGCGCCTGTGTTTCCTCTGCAGGTAACACAGGTGTTAAGTAAGTCCGTTGAAAATTCATTAATTGATCTTGTGTAAAACCAAAACATTTCAAATTTGACTTCTCGTCCGTCCGTCCAGTCCGTCCGTCCAGTCTGTCCATCCAGTCCGTCCGTCCAGTCCATCTGTCCGTCCATCCATCCATCCATCCGTACAGTCCGTCCGTCCAGTCCGTCCATCCGTCCATCCGTCCAGTCCGTCTGTCTAACTAGCCAGCTAGCTGGATAGTCAGCTAGCCGGATAGTCAGCTAGCTAGATAGCTAGCTATTTTTACATACAGGGCAAATGGAGATCAAATCAGCAGGAAAACCATCTCCCTTTAATTTAAGTGTCATTGTCGAGTTGAGTACCCCATACTGTAACATCAATACTTGTTGTTGTTCACCCCTTGCCATGAAAGTCCCAAAAGGCCACGCAAACATCAATGTATTCATCAATGGTAAATCTGCACATCTCATATTAATTAATGTTTAATAATAAATATTAATTAATATTAATTAATATTTGAGTAAGGCTGTGATCTGCTATTGCATATACGACTAACCATCAATCAAACAAAAATTACACTTCTGTTTTTACTTTATTTCATTTCTAATATCTTAGTGATAACTAATTCAACATTCATATTTCACCACTCAAAAATATCTACTTTTCCATGTCCTCGAATCACCCGCCCGTGGTGATGGGTCTGAAAACAGTACACGGGCCACCTCAGCACTACTCAACCGAGTCGCCTGTTTGCGGCCAGCAACTAAAATATATGTTTCGGCTTCACGGGGCATTGGATCTGATTTCCCACTACTGTGTGTATTCTTATGAGAATGTGTTTTGCATCTGGCTTTATTTAATGCAGATTAGGTTTTGTCCATTGAGTTATAAAAAGAAAATGCACCGACAACAAAAGTATGTTTGGATGCACACATATTTAGCGTGTCAGTGCTATCAAATCCAATTATCTTGTCAGAATATAGCCATTGAGCCACATTAAAGCTTTGCTTTTTTGTTTTTTAAGCATTTTTGTGCAACACAAAATGAGCAGTTAAGAGACATTTATATGCAGCCGTTTGTAATTCCATTCCGTGGTCTATTGTGTGTTCATCATGCCTAGTTAGGCTGGTGCTAAATGTCTTAAATTCCCCCTCCAGCTGGCATTTGGCTCTGCAAGTTGTTGCTAACAGTTCCATTTTGTTGCATTAAACATATGATATAAAGAATGAATCTTTAATTTGAAATAAAGGCATTTGGGGTTATATTGAACATTTTTGTTGATCTTTGTTTTTCTAAGATAATGTCAAAAAGACCAATTGTACTTGGTACACATGAAAAACAACATGAAAAACAAAAAGTAGCTACATATATGGTATATGGGCCATTACAAGGTTATTTTTAATTTTCTGTATGATGCAGAAAGATGCATCTATTCTTTATTGCCATTTTCCTCATTACTATAACTGGAACCTGACTGGAGAAAAGGGAGAATACTGGTTGTGAGCCAGTCTCAAACCTTCTACAACAACCAGTCCCACCCACATTCATGTAGTACTCATGGCGAATTTGGACTTTTAGAATGCAGTGTAAACTGGAGCACACAGCGAAAAAAGGGTTGGTTTTGAGATGGGATCTATCGAGGTGGCTAGCTACCTAGCTGTTAGCTATCTCTTAACTGCCTCGCTAGCTTTCTGGCTATTTGAGTTAGCTATTTGGGTTGTGTGAACGCTGGCGCATGTGGCTGCCGCTGCTCAACCCCAGAAAAACTTATCCTGTGACTGTAAAGTGACCTTGAGAGTTTTGAAAGGCACTTATAAATGAAATGTATCATTATTACTGTATGATTAAAATGACATGATCAAGATTGGTACATTCCTAATATCTTTATTTATTGCCACATATACGCTAGTGAATGTACAATATATTGGATGCCAACCACACTACTGAATAGCACAATTGTGTGGTGTGTGCGTGTGTGTGTGTGTGTGTGTGTGTGTGCGTGCGTGCGTGCGTGTGTGCGTGTGTGTGTGTGTGTGTGTGTTTGCCTGCAGCTGCATTGTGTGCAGAGGTAGAGGAACGTCTCGTGGGTCACCTGTTGTCAGCAGATCGCTACAATAAACTGATCAGACCGGCCGTCAACAACAGCCAGCAAGTCACCATTTACATCCAAGTGTCTTTGGCACAGCTCATCAATGTGGTGAGGAAGATCAGCTGTGCTACTTCTTAAAATGCGATAATGATGATCAGTGATGAGCCTGACAATGATAAATTAAAAAAGAATCATTTTAAGAGTCATCAGGATGTGTTTCAGCTTTCAATTTGTTTTCCAGAACGAGAGGGAACAGATTATGACCACCAACTGTTGGCTCACTCAGGTTTGTGTTCTCTTGGTCTTTCGTCTTACTCCAGCCTTTGAGAGTTTATTCCAAAGCCAATTATTATTATTATTATTATTTTACACTTCACCATTTATTGTAATCGTTTCAAATACCTCTGTGGCGTATCAAATTTCAAGCCATTTTCATGAAAATTCATTCATTCATGTTCAAATATTCCTCAAGAATTTTGGAAAGACACACATTTGGAGATATTCCAAATCAGCTTCCTAGTCTACCAATGAATATCATGAGCATCCCATCAGTGTGTTTTGATGATGATAATATATCAGAATCAGAATCCTCTTTATTGCCAAGTATGTAGAAGACACAAGGAATTTGTTTCCGGTAGAACACGCTGCACTAGTATCGTTGTCCAAAAAAAACCTGCTAAGTGGCACTATACAGTTCCATTTCTTCCAGTTCCATATCTTAATAAAAACGATTCTGATTCTGATCCCATGACTGTACGTATTTTATTGCTTGAGAATCTTTGATATTGTGTTTCGGATTGAAAATATAAGGTGTTTGTTTTCTCATTGTCTTTCTTTTCTCAACAATTATCAGGTGTGGAACGACTACAGGTTAATGTGGGACCCTGATGAGTATGATGGCATCAAGAAAATCCGCCTCCCGACGGAACACATTTGGCTGCCAGACATCGTCCTTTATAACAAGTAATAATAACAATAATAATAATAATAATAATAATAATAATAATAATAATACGTCTGTGTAAGCTCTCAGTCATACAGGAGTGGTCCATCGATGAAAATGTTTCTTCAGCCATCATCTGTACTTCTTTGAAGGTGTCAGACGTTTCGCTTCTTATCCAAGAAACTTTGTCAGCAAACTAAAGTCTTACTGGTAGTTTAGACCCTATATGTATATCCCTACTGTCCAGACATGGACTCTGCTATGATAGGTCCCTGCTCTCAGGTTGGCAAAGGACTACTCCCTGCAGCTCCACTGTTTGTTCCTATTGTTCTGAATAACGACTGGCCTGATTGCCCCACTTCCACCGCTATCACCTCATCAGTATTACTAATCCAATGTTGCCTAAGCAGGCTACAGTATGAACGGTCCAAATTGAACCTCATCCCACCATATCGGTTTAATGAAGGATTTAGCTGTTTCGCTTCTGGGTTATGAAGCGAAACGTCCGACACCTTCAAAGAAGTACAGATGACGGCTGAAGAAACCTTTCCATTAATAATAATAATAATAATAATAATAATAATAATAATAATAATAATAATAATAATAATAATAATAAGACATTTCATTTGTAAACACCTTTCAAAATTCTCAAGGACACTTGATAGTCACAGGATATTTTTTCTGCGGGTGAGCAGAAAAAATAATAATAGTAATAATAACTTTTGAGTCTATATTTTTATATACTGTATTTTTATAGTAACATGAAGTTGACAGGACCCTTCCTTTGCAAATATAGCATTCTGCTGACTTAATTCTGGTAAATAGAGTTACATCTTGCTTCAAATGAAACAACAGATGCACGGGGTTACACACAATCATTGTTTCTTATCATTTTTCAAGAATACAGTAAAGTCTCGTTATATCGATATCGGATATATCGATAGTCCCGGTTATATCGATACTATTCCTATGTACGCACGGAGAAAATTACATGTAAACAGGGTCGGATATATCGATAGTCCCGGTTATATCGATATTTTTTCGGACTCCCTTGAATATCGATATAACGAGACTTTACTGTATTTGTCTTATCCGCTGAGTCTTATAGACTAAGCATGCGGTCTTACTGTTACAAACCTCATTTTGGGTATAAGTATATTTTTGGTGACCGAAAAGTGATCACAATTGTACTTATTTATTTTCTGTGGTCAAAATGTAATTATTAATAGAATATCATAAGAACAGAAAACAAATTATAAATACTGATTACGTTATCCTATTGTCATTATATCCACTCACTAGAAATAATTGAATTTGGTATTATTTCAACACCTGGGATATACCATACATCCAATGAAGGTGTCATATAATGAAAGAAATGCAGTTTAAGAGACCTCTCATTGTGCTGGTATGCATCTAAATTATTATTATTATTATTCCGCTCCTGCAAACAGTAGCAGAAAAGACGGGACAGGATGGGTGTTGTAAACAAGTCAGTGTTACCATTAGGTGGCGGGAGGGGCTATGTAGAGTCAAACTCCCCTGTAATCTGATTGTAAATGAGCGCACACCCCAGGAAAATAATATGGATATCAATCAAGGGTCTAGTGAAGCAGTTCTAGGGTGGTCCCATAATACCAAGCGACTAAATCCAACAGTTGTGCGCATCCTTGTGAATCAACACCACGACACAGGGGTGTGAGAATTAGTGCTGTAGGAAATTAAAAGACCACCTCTTGGGAATGTTAATAAACAATGATGAGAAATCAATCCTTTGTGTGTGTGAGGTAGTTGCGTGTCATCTGGTTGTATGGATGTACTTCATGTGTGTTGTGGTCAGTAGTAAAGCGCCGCTGTTTATACTTGCCTCCTAGCCATGAAACTTTCATAAAGATAGATTGCCGGTCAGCGTCATGACTGTACAACCGCGGAAATGGATCTCGAGGCCTAATGATGAAAGATGATGGGGGCTAGAGGTTGCAGAATGAAGAAGAAAGTGCCCAGTTTTAGTGTGGTCGACATGTCCTCTCTATGCCTGAACCTTCCTCTTATCCTCGCATTAGAAGGTGAACGTATTGCCGGATTCCTGACCTACTTTATAAATTGATAGTCTATATATCTATAATGCATCCCCTGTAGCTTGGGCGAGATCAAGTCAAAAGGCACATCTCAGCACATTGGAGAAAGGTGAAGGGGAGACTGCTGACATCCTGCCATCGTTTGTTCTGCTACGGATTTATCCCAAGGATGATAACAAGATTCTGTAACACTGATCTTACCATTTAATAACTGTGTAATCTTCAAAAAAGCAGTCCTGAAATCACTTAAACAGACCGAAATCCAGGTGTCAAGTGGTGAGACAGGACGGCAGGTTGTAGTTCCATACTTGGCGTGATTTGAAACGAATGTGAGAGTGTGGAAAGAAGTCCTCCGCTGAGATTTAAACATTTGTATAGAAATGCCTACACTAATTTTCACGGCAAGGTCATTCCAGGGTACTGGTGGATTTATGGATGAGGTAGTAGAATCCGCATTTCCTGCTTTTTAGCACAGAAAGAACATAATTTTGTGAGACTTAAAACTGGATGAAACAAAGCACTACAGAGCTATATTATACGTGTAATTAAAAATCCTTGTAATCACATCTCAGGAGGCGTTAAGGTCATCCTGGATTGTAGTGCTATTTTTTCCTGATGCCTTTTTGTCTTTCCCTGTCTGTCCTTCAGTGCTGACGGCACCTACGAAGTCTCCTTCTACTCCAACGCGGTGGTCTCCAACAATGGCGAGGTGGCTTGGCTCCCCCCCGCCATCTACAAGTCGGCTTGCAAGATCGAAGTCCGTGACTTTCCGTTCGACCAGCAGAACTGCACCCTCAAGTTTCGCTCCTGGACGTACGACCACACCGAGATCGACCTCATCCTGCTGAGTGACTTTGCCAGCCGTGATGATTTTAAACCTAGTGGCGAGTGGGACATTGTTTCGCTGCCTGGACGCAAGAACGAAGACCCGGATGACATCAGGTACCTGGACATCACGTATGACTTCATCATAAAGAGAAAACCTCTCTTCTACACCATCAACCTGATCATCCCTTGCATCCTGATCACATCTTTGGCCATTCTGGTCTTCTACCTGCCATCAGACTGCGGTGAGAAGATGACGCTGTGCATCTCTGTGCTCCTGGCCCTCACTGTATTTTTGCTCCTTATCTCAAAGATTGTACCGCCCACATCTTTAGCGGTGCCTCTGATTGGCAAGTACCTGATGTTCACCATGGTGCTGGTCACCTTTTCCATCGTCACCAGCGTTTGCGTGCTCAACATACACCATCGCTCCCCCAGTACGCACACCATGCCTCCTTGGGTCAAACGTGTCTTCATGTACCGACTTCCCTCCTACCTTTTCATGCGGAGACCAGGCACAGCCAACATACGCGAGCGCTTCAGGAAAAAACACCAACAGCGATCGTACTCCGAGAAGAAAGCAGGAGCGGAAGCGGGGACAGGTTCTCTGGGACTGGCAGACTCCTCCTCGTCCTTCTATATCAACGAGGACTCGGCCAAACGCTACGGATGGACGTTCAGCAACTTTGCCAACACAGATTTCAGGCGGAGAGCGACGCTGAAAAGCAGCATCGATGTGGAGGATGCTGTGGATGGTGTGCGCTACATTGCGGACAAGATGAAGAGTGAGGACAACGATGAAGGGGTAGGCCTTTCCTAGGAAATGTGTGTGCCAAATTATTTGTCAACTCCTTGGATTTTGCCTTATTGTCTTCAAATAAATTGATATCATTCAAAAAACTGCATCATAAAAAATATGTGAAAATGGGTAATTTTAGCAAATTTTCTGTTTCAAAAGTGTGTATAAAACAGGTAGTCCTTCTCACTAATCGGCAGCCAAAGAGTCAGTTTCACTTTTTCAAAAGATTGGTGACACCTGGCCAATAGCGATAGTCTCAATTAATGGACGGTCAATGACCCTGGTATCATTGTTATGACAAATATTGTGAAAGGAGAATCAGAATCAGACTGAGAATCAGAAAGCCTTTAATCATCCCACAATGGTGAAATTTGCAGTCCACAGCAGCAATTTGAAAGGGGGTGGCGGGGGGGAATGAAACTGCTGTTTGTACCTCATGTACTCCAACATTTCTTTTCGTACTAAATTAACTCAAGAAAATGAAGCCTGACGGACATTAACAAGCTTGTAAGTTGTGCATAAATGCATCAATGGTATTTTGTATGTATTTTTAACACTCCTCTCTGTCTTGTTACAGATTATTGAAGATTGGAAGTACGTGGCTATGGTGATCGACCGCCTCTTCCTGTGGATCTTTGTGTTTGTGTGTGTGGTGGGAACTGTGGGCCTTTTCATGCATCCTCTGTTCCAAAGTTACAACACTCCCATTGTTGGAGACATGGACGAAAACTGAGGGATGGTGACTTTAGGTAAAAAAAGAACATCCTAATTCATTCCTACTCTTCTCTGCAAAGCGCCAAGCCATTCCTTTTATCGCGTTACAGTTTGTCCACCTCACCTGCCACTCTGATGCACTTTCGCCCTCTTCCTTAACACCTGCTCCTGAACTTAACACGTTTGATCCTCCACATGTCCTGCCTTCTGATCAAGCAGGAGAACAAATATCTTATTTCGATGCAGAGACTGCTGCTCTTGTTGCTCTTATCGAATCAAAGTCGCTAATAGTGAGTGAGCGTCACTACAGCAGGGTATTGCTGAGATCTGAGATCATCTTTACTGTGTTGGGTCCAAATTGATCTTCCTTGTATCACTCAAATTCTAATATTTCATATTGACCCTGAAGTAACCACTTCTACTAGTTCACCCTAAAGTTGTTTGATGGCATTTAGGTCAACGTCTCAGGCACTAAGTTCATTCAAGCTTCCACTTAGGGACCTTTATGCACTGGGGCACAGCCATTCTGAAACAGAAAAGTGGCTTCCACAAACTTACTAAAGCATAGAATATTCTGTTCAGATGAATAATTAAACTTTAAAGGAAATTAGAGGGAGTAAAAGTGTGCTCCAAGACTTGATTCCATCTATTGTAGTGTATTACAGGTTTTCTCGGTGTCAGCGACTATTTTGAATCATCGTGACTTGCCAATCCAGTAGTGCAGATAAATATAAATTCAAAATGATGACGTTTCAACCATGTAATGTTAACCTGTACAAATGCATAGTCCTAAAAAATGAACTGAGTGAGATCTGTTCTTCACTTACAAAACGGACCTTTACATCCTTTTGAAACATGGCACCAGTAACCTCGGTTTGTATTTCTTCAGAAACATCTTCAAAAGCCGACGAAAGCTCCCAGCAACTCCTAGCAAGCATTAATTAGGAGATATATTGCGTTGCCTTCTAGGGTGCATCATGAGATTTCTTGTGAACTGGATTTCACATAATAAACCCTGATGGCATGTTAAAGACACATAAATCGTCTGAAATTGAACTAAGACTTTGTTCTCCTTTGGCCTCTTTTGGAGTTTTTTTCTACTCTCCTAGCTTCGCAAACCTCCGCATGAAGCAAAACACTCATTTATTTTCCCAAGAGCCCAAAAACAAAAACAAACAGAGAAAGTCTTTAACAAGCAAACTCAAGAAACTAACAATGATGTGGTTGCGTAGAAGATCACCTCCATGTGTCCTCTCACTCACATGCCCTCATATTCATTCCCAAGCAGCGCAAACACAGAAGGGCAATTTATGACGTGTCAAAACACACACACACACACACACACACACACACACACACACACACACACACACACACACACACACACACACACACACACACACACACACACACACACACACACACACACACACACACACACAATAATATGCTGATTTGTGGACTCAGGCTGGGAAACGAGACGCAGTGGGACTTCCTGTGTGACTGTAAAACCACGACATTGATGACCATATACTTTTATATCAAAGGTACTCATGAGGAATTGATTTTATTCGACCACCACCGAGGCAATTACAGAAAGGACACCCTCTCTTCTAAACTTCAAAATGGGCTCTAAACTCCAACCTAAGTTGTCACATCTAGATCTAAATGACATGAAATACAAACTTTGTATATTCCTCTTTTGATCTGAATCCCATATGTCTTCAGTATATAACAAAAAGAAAGGAAGTGACCTTGGTGTTAAGACTTACGGAGCAAAGTGCAAGTCCTATTCGAGCATTCAATGTAGAGTTCATTAAGAGATTGTTTTACTCACTTTCAAATCTCTGAATGGTCTTGACATGCCTTGACACCTTGGTCTGTCGTGACTGTTCTGCCAAGTGCCATGTGTGTGTGTGTGCGCGTGTGTGTGTGTGCGTGTGCGTGCGTGTGTGTGTGTGTTTTAATTGGAACTATTCTTTCAAGGCGCGGCCCGGTAGTCGAGTGGTTAGCACGCCGGTTTCACAGTGCAGTGGTCGCCGGTTCGCGTCCCGCTCCGGCCTCCCTGTGTGGAGTTTGCGTGTTCTCCCCCGGCCCGTGTGGATTTTCTCCGGGTCCTCACACATTCCAAAAACATGCATAGCAGGCAGATTGAACACTCTAAATTGTCCTTAGGTGTTTGTAGTTGTGAGCCCTGCGATTGGCCGGCAACCAATTCAGGGTGTCTCCCGCCTCGTGCCCGAAGACAGCTGGGATTGGCTCCAGCACCCCCCACGACCCTGATGAGGAATAAGCGGTACGGAAAATGGATGGATGGATATTCGTTCAAGGGTAAATGTTCTTGATAAATGATTCTTGGTAAATGATATTTGACAAAAACCCTCTCAGTCTTTCAACCCACAGCTCAGGATCTGCTTTATGTGTATACTCTCTGTGCTTAGTGCGCTTTAAACTGGTCAGCGAACAAAAAACTTCATTGGACATTTCTGCAACCGCAGGGTGTGCACCTTTTGTTAACTTATGTAAACAACTATGCAAGGCTTACAACAGACATGTGCACTCCATTATTAGTCTGGAACATCTTGTGTTCTCTTGCTCTTGTTATCAGATCAGAGACGATTCCTAAAAGTGTGACGGCAAGCCTAAAATGGGGCCCGCAGGCACCATACAAATCTGGGTATTTTTTGGCATCACGCCACAACTAATCACGTCATGTTTACACAATTCCTTGCGCTGAAGCTAATCCGTGACAGTGATGGGCCCGCAACATCATTAAAGTAAATGCGCGCACACCAACATCCACACGTGTGGCAAACGGCGACATAATCCCACAGGCGTTGTGACAGCTGTGGAATTGGAGTCAGATTCAGCAAGTATTGTGCAAAGTTGTACTTGCACATTTCCCTGTGCGTTGAGCCACACGACTCACAAATAAGACTCCTGACATCTGCATCAATTTCCATGAAAGCAACTAATGAATGAAGATTGGGAAATGACAATTCCCTCAAAGTCTTCATAATATTATATTTTGTGGAGCATGTGGATCAGTGAAGCACTTTTTTCATCTTCAGAGAGAGAGAGGGAGAGATTAGACTTTTAGACTGCATTTCAGAGGTCACTTATAACTATCGGAATACATTTTTAAAGTAACCCATATTCTTTTGGTTGTGGTGCAGTTGTTGGAAAATATGAGATTGAGGTTGAGCAAGGGAAGAAAGATGAAGCCTTGTCATAAATATGGAGGCCTGGACTTCTTTCAGTTAACGTTAAGGACCTCTTCGTGTTCTCCTGACAAATCAATAAGCACTTATCCACCGCACAAATGACAGTGCTTATTACGGTAGCTGTATGTACATGCATTCTATACCATTGTCATCTCATCTCTCATCTTTGGACCTCACTCAGCAAATACGAAGAGTATATGCACGCATGCATTCACATGTGTGCATCTCCTGAGCCTGTGATGCAGTCAAGTGAGTGTCAGCAGTTAAACATAAATATGACAAGGAGGATAAACACACATACATTCATGGCTGCATACACTCAGACACTGTGATGCCCCCTGGCGAGTGTCAACAGTTTGAAGTGTTTCCTGTAGTCCACCGATGCCGTCCATTTTAGCCATTATCTTCCACAGGACCGTTAAGATTTATCCCTGCCATTTTGTCGATCTTTATGTACTATGTACCGGAAATAGAGAACGTGAGGAGGGCGCGCATCTGCATCTGTGGCTCATTCATCCTGCAGGGCCAGCCGTTGAGTACAGGGTGTAGACTAAAGACCATGAAATGTATTATTATTATTATTATTATTATTATTATTATTTTTTATTTTTGTTGTCGGAGCCATTGCCACATTCTCTTTTATTTCATAAGACCTGGCAAAACAATCATCACAGTTGAGAGAAGTATTACAGTAGAAATACAAATATAATAAGACTCTTATAAATCATGGTTTGCTGATTCGTCTCGTGTCCATGTTAAGCGCTTTGTTACAGCTTTAACTGTGATTGAAGCACTATATAAATCAATATCTATTCTATTGCATTGTATTACTTCAATAAAAAGTAACAATGTTTAAATGTACTTATGTACAGAAGTGAGAATGCACTTTACCAGTTCATCACACCCGCAAGGATAAGAATAAGACTAAGAGAGCCTTTAATAGTCCCACAAATTTGCAAGCGGATAAGATAAAGGATTTATGGATATACAATACAGCGGTGACTTGAGAAACGTGTTTCATTTATTCCATGACCAATAGTACATCCATTAAAGGACAACCGACGTCTCCGGACAAGTTTTTAACTAGTTTGAGGAGGCGGGCTGTGCTCTTCTTGGCTCCCCGCTCCGACGAGAGATGTGCTCCTTTTGTTTTACGAGAATAAAGTAGTTTTTCTGTTCACCATCTATCGTCCCCGCTGGTATTTCATCACAAAACTTCGTTGAACTCCGAACCAGATGAGAAACAGGAATTAGAACCGAACAGATTCCACCACATATAGCTATATTTTACGTTTTAAGACTCGCGCTGGATATTCCGGAAGTCGTGTTTTTGAGTTGGTGACAAGTTCTCACCCTACGTCACTGAAGGAACGCCCCTGACCGAAAAAGGACACATTGTAGCAGTCCTTCCATCACGTCAATGCATTTTTCTGTACTTGTTTGGTCTGAAAACTTCTATCTATCTATCTATCTATCTATCTA
The DNA here is from genome assembly GCF_051943395.1 of Hippocampus bargibanti. Taxonomy (NCBI): domain Eukaryota; kingdom Metazoa; phylum Chordata; class Actinopteri; order Syngnathiformes; family Syngnathidae; genus Hippocampus; species Hippocampus bargibanti. The sequence continues at coordinate 9,793,676 of NC_142735.1, forward strand.
TCTATCTATCTATCTATCTATCTATCTATCTATCTATCTATCTATCTATCTATCTATCTATCTATCTATCTATCTATCTATCTATCTATCTATCTATCTATCTATCTATCACCGTTTATCGGCCTACCCATGCATTACCTACATCATAGAATTCTTATTTCGAGAATGTAAAGACAATTTTTTTTCAATGTCTGTAATGAAGTAGTGCTGTAATTTCTGGATTCTTTCAAATAGCAATGTTGGCAGTTCATTGTCGTCTTTATTTAGTAAATGCTGGTTGCTGCATTGCATTGAATATCAACAAAATTAAGCTTTCTTTGCTCTTTTGAAGTGAAATGAGTGTTCTTCAAGAGTGTCCAACTCTGACATTAGAAATATCTCTGAATGTGTGCCTCCAAAAGCCTTGTGGAAACTAACAGCATTTAATTAAGAGCTTTGCCATTCAAGCAGGAGTAAGTATCGGCCACTAGTGGCTGCGGGAGTCCACCAAATTGATGCACAGACAGCAGTTAGTCAGGATGGGATGGATGGAATAAATGAGGCAGTGGCGTTACTGCCGCAGGAATGTGATGGGAGAAGAGGAAGCAGTTAGGAGAGGGAAGAAAAGAGGCGGGGGGCTAGGGGTGGGTGGCTTCCCTGAAGGTTGAGGGTTACAGGGTGACTGACAGAACAAGGCAAGAGAAAAGATGCTGAAAGCGTTCTTTTAAATGGCTTATCAGAAAGTAGTGACAGTGGAGTGTTGAGAGCGAGTCGGCTGAAGAAGGTTTAGATTGTGTGGTGGAAGGTCAAGTCCTGCACATGGATAAAAAAGGCAGACAGTTTATGCTTCTCACTTGTGTGTTCCGATTTCCCTACTCAGCTCTTTGTTGGGAATAATATGGTGGGTGTTTTTTTCTCTCTCAAAGAAAAATAACAATGGATTATAAAGCATAATTATACAACGTAATCAATAAGAATGACATGAAATAAAATGCCAGGATTACTGTGATTTTAAGGAGGGGTGATTGCTGCCCTGCTCACTACGTATCCGATGCTATGATTCTGTTTTTTGTTTAGATTACATTTGATTTTTTTCCATGTGCTTTTTGTTTACCTTGTGCAGTTTTGTTTTGACACGTGGTCCCTTGCATAAATAATATTTATATTTATAAGCGCCTTTCAAAACTCTCAAGGACACGTTATAGTCACGTATTTTTTTTGTGCGGGTGAGCAGCCGCAGCCATTCGTGCCAGCGTTCACTCTACCCGGAAGTAACACAGCAGTAAAGTTATGACAGGAAGCGGAAAGGAAAGAAAGAAAAAAAAAACTAAATAACAAATAACATGACAACACAAAGACACAGAGAGACATCATTCTTCAGCACTAGCTGTACCCTCTTTGTGACAAAAAGCAGTTCTAGATGAAAGAGTAGAGGATCAAATCCTTTTCAGCAGTGGATCAGGTTAACCAATCAGGTCCCTCAAACCTTTGTATCTTGTCAAGGTCTTCCTTACTGTCTTGTCAGTTTGTTCATATTTCGTTCATTGCTTTTCTTGCCTCCTTGATTTTTTCGAGATCCACTACCCTCACGCACACTTGACATTTGACCTGTTTGGCCTGTCCCGCAGTGATGAGTGAAAGGGGACGCACATCGTTTTGAGCTGACCCTAGTGGAGACCCAGACGCTGGCCTTCGAGCGCCTCCAGGCCTACTGTAGGGGGGGGGGGGGTCCTGTTTCTTCGTCTTGAGGCCGCAGAATGATCTTGAATGACCCAAGTGAGCTGAATTTACTCAATATTTGTTGTCAAGTTTTTTTTAAATAAGAAATTACAATGAATTTCCCAGAATTTTAAAATCATGATTATTAAGAGTTTAACATTTTATGGAACAAAATAATACAAAATAAATGAGAAAAAAGTGCAATTAACCAAAACAACAAAAGTAAGATACATCATCAACGACATCATCATCATTTTTGTTGTGCCTTATATCCCCTCACATTTGAATGCGATGTGGATTAAATGACAGGCGACAGCTTTACATTGAGGATGACATGCAAAATGCTTTAAAAGGGTTGACTATTTGCATGCAATTGCACGAGATCACATCCATTATGTCCACTCTTGTATCCTGCTGCTTTTTCCCGCTTTGGTTCAGCCGGGAGCCTTCTAACTGGAAACAACGCAACCTCCCATCCCCAGACCCACGTCAACAACCTTGACTGGCCTGCCTTTGACTAACTAATTGCAATTAAAATTGAGGACAGAGCTCTTTCATTGGTCGTCACATTCATGGTTGCTGACCTTCCAGATGCAAACATGCTTGCTGCCCTAAATGCAGGGGAGCAGGAGCTTGCATTGCACCGGAATTACTGATCCAGTTGTCACATGAGACTAGTGTGACACTAACATTTGTCTGATGTGAGGGAGCAACAAACACTGTGTCAACTTCAATGTAAGTGCCTCTTGTGTGCACATCCTCACATTGTTAGTGGATGCAACACGTTGGTTTTGACCTCGGGGTTATCCAGAGCAGAGCATAGTAACTGCCAGGGAAAGTTACAAAATATATACAGTATACAGTATGTATATATCCTTGTCACTTTCTATTTTGTCCTCCAACTTCTTTGCATGCATGGAGACTGCAGACAACTGTCACATTGTCAGACACATTCCTTTATCAGTATGTGCTTGTAGTTGGAAGTGGTTCACATGGGTGCACAGTTTAGCAAAAGTTATTGCATTAAATTAAGGGGCTTGACTTGCAGATGCTGAAATTGTGCTAACTGTGTTAGTACCGGTAAACTGCAAAATGTGAAAGGGACAACTGGAGATCCCCCCGTGTCTGCGTGTGTGTGAGTGTAATTTAATAGCACATTTCGGTGCCAGATTAGGTCTCGTCCACTGTATTGGGGTCTGTGTTGTGTCTTCATAAAGATGCACCTGATAATTTGATCACAGAGCATAGGTTGCATTTATCTTGGATGTGGATGCATCTTCACTCATTCACTGCCATTCCCAAATTTATTCGGGAATAGAAAATATGACGTGGAGCGCCATTCCCGAATTTGTTGTTTTGTTTGGGTGCCAATAAAGCGCTGGTCAGACCTCTGTTAATGTTTTCCCTCCCACGAGGGGGCAGCATTTGTCTCTTGTACAGCCGCCCCCACTTGCACCTCATATTACTCCAGACCCATCTAATTCAGGAATTAACTCTTTTTTTTTCTGATGAAAGAAGAGAGACTTAGGTTTCTAACGCTGTATTGAATGTTTTTGTAGTCCTGAAACTCAATACAGTATTCTGTGGGTCCTGGAATTTGAGTTACAATGACAAAAACCTTGGCACTGGAGTGGACAAATTTTTGCACGTCTGGTCGTGAACGGGTTAATGTTACTGCTGGGTTGTTTGGAATAGCATGTTTGTGAATTTGGTTGACACTCGCGCTTCGAGGACCAAAGGCGTTTTGTATTTACTCGACCCCTCCCCCCCCCCCCCCCCCCCCCCCCCCCGTGCATCTGCAAATGAGGCTATTAAAAGGAGAGTAGATTGTAGACTCAGCCGGCGGCAAAAGTATGATGCTCTTGTTTTCATGCTGAGCAAATGGACGGCTACCTACAAAAATTATGTTTTGGGGTGTGTTTTCGGATTACTTTGGATGAAATGGGATACGGGACTGCTCTTTATTATGTCCATGATTGCCTTGCAATTTCCTTTTAAAGCTACATGCAGAGTTTAGTGATACAATTCTACATAATATATACCTATTGAACATTTCCATGTTAGACATTAACAAAGCAAATCCGTACTTATTCAGTAAGGAAATACAATAGGCTAGCCATGAATCCAATGCATTTCTGCATAGTGCCCCTATGCAATTATAGCTTTCCATTATTTGATTGGGATGGACAGTGTAGCCGCACAGCTCTACTATTACAGAGCTGCTAATGCTTTAAGCTGCCTAAGCGTTGCAGTTTGCATAAAATCAATTAAGTGGGTCATTTCCAGTTGAGCTATTGGTATTTGCAGGTAGGAGTACTCTCTCTAATAATGCAGTTCCGTTTAAAGAAAACAAAGTTTATGTAAGTGAGAAAGACTAAAAAGTTAAATCCAAGAAATCATAATGCAAACCATCTACCGGAAACAAATTCCTTGTGTGTTCTACATACTTGGCAATAAAGATGATTCTGATTCTGATATTGTATAACTATAAATAAATTAATTAAATGCACATATTACAGGAGTGGTATTTCAGGGCTCGCGAGGCCTTTTCAGTGGATTAATAGTTGTACGCACTACTTTTCTTTTTTCACTCGTAGCAGCTTTGCTGCTTGCACTGACTTTCTTTGGAGGCATGATTAAGGGTTAAAACACTTCGTACGTTCAGAAGCAAAGAGTGAAAAAAAATGCATGGATGGCAGTTTAACAGAACACTGGAAATTGTCTTGAGGTGAATAGTGAGCGTGGATCATTGGTCAGCTGGGTGTGCCTTGCGATTGGCTGGCAACCAGTCCAGTTGAGGACTCCTACCTCCTGACGACAACTAGGATAGGCTCCAGCATGCCCGCGACCCCTGTGATTGTATTTAAAACAAGGATGGATTGATGGATGGATGGATGGATGGATGGATGGATGTATGGATGGATGGATGGAAAACAACAAATTGGGACGTTTACCAAATTTTCTCCAGTCATGTAGGTTGCAATGTTTCATTTTACAAAATGGTTGCAAACCATCAAACACTTTAAAAAACGTGATATAAAACAGATCTGAAACGTTCCCAATGACACTTAGTTGGAATATGTGGTGTATTTGTTTCTTTCTTTTGGTCCTAAATTTCTCATCAAGTTTGATGGAAATCGGCGGACAACGAGTTTTTCACGCACGTAAACCCCGACCGTGCCTGTCGAAAAACACTAACAGACGCCCGGACGCACGCAACTCTAAATGCGTGACGCTTTCTTGAGCATTTGAACAGACCTTTGAGCGTGCCGGGGCATTATTGGGAAACCGTGACAGCGAATTTACCACCTCTGATGGCTGTGTGAGAGAGAAGAGAGAGACAGAGGGGGAGAGAGAGAGAGAGGGACAGAGAGAGGGAGAGAGAGATTGAAATACACAGAGAGATAGAGAGACAGAGAGCGACCCAAGGAGGGAGGGAGTGATCGAGAAAGGAGGGGAGGCGCCGAAGTTGCCCGGTCAAGCGCACCACGAGTCTAAAGCTCTCCTTAGCGGCGCGTAAAAGGAAAACGCTTCTTTAATCTGAACCGTGGCCAGGTTCCCCTAGATTACTGAAAGGACATCACCATCACGTGTTTTTTTTCAATCCCGAAGAACATCCCAGATTGCCCGATGCATCCATGAGTCTTCCTGGGAAAACAAGCGTCGTTCTGCTGCTAGTCCTCATGACGGCCCAAGGTAAGCGCGCCGGATGGTGTTGCATTCACATAAAAGACAACAAAACAAAACAACAACAACAACCCAAAAAGTAGCAATTCACACACATGTCACTGTTTGGAGTGAATTTGCAATGAATTTGTTCCACGGTTCAAGTTTAATGTGTGGAAGGGATTGCGCAGTTATGTCCAATCCAAATAACACATTTTTTTTATCGAAAGAAAAGCTAAAGATATAATGTTGCTGAAAATCGGATTTGAAGAGAATATTATAGATAGAGAGATGACAAAAAAAAACATGTTTTTGGTACATCGCAAATCAATTGAAGGTAAAACATTCATTGAAGATTTATCATGGGGTTGGAGAGAAAACGTGAGAAATAAATATCTGTGATGCAGTGAAGAGACTTGTAAAATTCTACAATACTGTAGTTTCAACTTTTTTCATGGCAACCAATGGTCACTGAATAAACATGGAATAAACAAAGAATTTACTTGATTTATGTGATTTATGTGGAACAGGAGATGTGAGACAAGAATGAATGTCTCTCTGTGTCTTTGTTTTGTCATATTGTCTCTATGCTGTCATATTATTTGTTATTTAGTTTTTTTTTGTTCTTTTGACTTCAAGACGGCGCCGCGAGAGTGGCTGCCTTTCCAGCAGCTCATGTATTTCGTTTTTCTACTTCCATTCCTTTCATCACTTTGCTGCTGTGAAATGTAAATTTCTCCACTGTGAGACTAATAAAGGCATATCCAATCCAATCCAATCCAAATTAAAGGTCTGCTGTTGATGTTTCCCCAGATTGTTGGGGAAACAAAAAAAAAAAAACGCAAAAACAGTCAACACTGGGAGTTACATTGTGCTCTTTATTTCCCTTTATTTTTCTGAGCAGTATGTATTTATATTTTTATCATCACACTGACTAAAAACACCAGATTACACGAAAGTACAGCTGTACCTTAATTGTGACTCGACCCATGTATGAGTTTTTCAATTTATAAATCTGCATTGTGGCTTTGGCAAAAATGTTGTCTTACTACGGCGTTGACAAGGAGAGGTCTTTATTTTGCAAAAATGTCTCCCTGGGATAAAATAAAATATGATGTTTTGCTATTCAATTGCACTCAATATCTCGTGAATTCCCATGGGAAGTTTTCAATTTGGAATATTTCCGATATAACCCATGGAATTTTTCAGAAAGATTTGATTTGTTTTCAATTTTACTTGTAATCTAACAGATGCACAGCGAGAAATGTTAAAATGTGGTGTCCAGGAGGATACAAAACCTGGTTGAGTATATGCGAACACCAATTGTTCATGCTCTTGGAACTTTTGATTAATGCTTTGTTCATTCTAATGAGAGTGAGAGTGAAATACTGACACAAATCTCGGAATTCGTCACAATTCTGAACATCATTTTTTAAAAATAGTTTTATTACTGATTGCGTGTGTGTGTGTGTGTGTGTGTGTGTGTGTGTGTGTGTGTGTGTGTGTGTGTGTGTGTGTGTGTGTGTGTGTGTGTGTGTGTGTGTGCAAGATGTGTACAATAATTCCCTGTTTATCAGTGTCAATGGGAACCGGAACCACTCGCGATATATGAAAGGTGGGGACGCATCCCCCACGACCCCACCCACAGCAGTCACATACACACACTAAATGGAAAGCCCTGATCAAGGCAAGAACTTCATTAGACGGATCAAACGTCAGTGCTGGGAACCAATCAAGATACAACCATGAACAAAACCTCTGAGTCATTCGGCATTTTTTTCCCCTGAAACCACTGCACTGAAACTGCGATAAGTGAACCGCGAAGTAGCGGGGGATCACTGTATATGTGTGTAGTCTATTTAAAGAAACATTGAATGTGGGTGTTATGATACACAGTGACTTCTCAGCCATATTGTTTGCTTTCTTTGGTATGAAAATAAGAATTTGGCTTCTGTCAACTGCAAAAATAATATGTTCTCCACTGAAGGCATATCATTTTAATATTTGTCTTGACATCAATTGCGATTTTACTGTGTAAATGTGCATTTACTCTAAATCTGTGGTTCTTAACATTGCAGGTGATACCAAACCACATTCAATGAACTTTTTGTCAGTAAAAATAAATATATTATTAGCATTATTTTGAGTATTTTTAAAAATTCAAGACTTCAATTCGAAACAAAATGCATTGATTAAAACAGAAAAAAACGTAAATACAATTTCAAGACATAAGTAATTTTTGATTTCATGGTTTGGCAGAGGCTCTGTCGAACCCTGAGACCAATTCACCAAAACGTCAAGGATTTGGTTGAACCCAGATTAAGAACCACTGCTCAAAATTAATTAATATCAAGAGATTGAAGAAGGATCCCATGGGGTGAAAATGGTCACTGGTGTCAAAGTCTTCCTCTTAGTGTGTGTGTGAGTATGTGTGGGGGCAGAGTCGTGACAAGAAGTGGCCAGATTGAGACTTTATTATTTCCATTCTTTCTGGCAGTTGTGCATGTTTTATGCATTCAGATGCAACTAACCTCAATGTTATGGTCTGTGAGTAGATAAATACGCATCCATACCTCAATGCCCTCAGCTACTTTGCATCTTATACTTTGTATAAAACATTCTAATACAAACACGGCTGATGTTGATGCGATCTGCAGGGATGTGGATCCCCGTGTAATTGCACAGGCCAGAGGTCATTGTTATCAGTGGAGAAAGGTCCTCAATGTGAAAGGGATGTTGTGGTGCTTGACAGAATTTATTGAGTTGAACAGTCTTGAAATATTGTCTAGACTGGATGATTTGTATTTCAGTTTGGGAATTTTAATAGATCCTTCTACCAATGGGTTGGCCATTCATTTACCGTGGGCTTGGCTCAGCATTAGTGTCTGCTTCTTGCTCCCTGTGAGTGCTTTCATTTTATATCCGCATTTGGTTGTTTTTTTCCATTTCAATCCATGGCTGAAAGTGCATCACTGGCTGATACTAAAAAAGTAGCATATTGAATAAATATTTGATACTTTAAAGTGAACATACTCAGACCTTCTTTTTCTGAATGATGATGACTTTGAGGAGCCGTTATGTTGCTTTTAGCTAGTTTCATTTGATATCTTGGCAATACATGTATAACAACAGTACATGCAGGAAAAGAGTACATTTGTCAAACTAAAAATGTGTTGTAGTCATAGGAAGTAAGTGTATTTTATATTTATCACATTCACATTCATTCAATGGGATGAAATGTAATCCGTTAGTTAAAATCACCAGTTGTCACTAATGTGGTCAAATAACTCACGAGTCTAATAATCATGGTTTTTTTTTGCCTTAAATTTAAATACGTATCTACATTTGTCATGGGTTTCTTAAGTGACTCCCGAAAGGACCAATACAGTATTTCAGCAGTGGTATTTGAATTTCCTGAATTTCATTTAATTTAGTTCAGTGAAGCTAAATTCCCAGGAGATGATCTTCGCTTGTGACTATAAAGTCCACCGCATAATGTCTTCTTCTTTATATATATATATATATATATATATATATATATATATATATATATATATATAATGCTTTTTCTGCCTACCGCTCAAACGCTGCACTGTGTGACATAACTTCTGCATCTTTTGGGAATGGTTGATAATGCTAAATACCTGTTATTTTAAAGATACAGCTGAAAGATTCAGTCTTCCCCAGGAAAGAAATGCAGCATAGAGATAAGAAGTACTTTGGTTCTCATGAATATTTTGTTATGTGCAAATATTTTTCAACTTTTCACTTTCAAAGACCCAAGTAGAAATAAATGTGATGTTACCCACCCCTCGCGAGCAATGCTGAATACACATTGTCACACGGAAGTCATTGTGTGCATACCATTGAATCACACAAATCCTTGAACTTGATCGACGCCTCTCTGATCTTAATACAGTGGGACCTTGGCTTAAGAACTTAATTGGTTCCCAGACAGAGTGTGTAAGGCGAAAAGTGTGTATCCCAAAAATTAATTTCCCATAGGAAAGCATTAAAATGAGAATAATCCGTTCCCAGGTCCCCATAAAACATAATTTTGTACTTTATAATTTTCTAAACCTTAAAACTACACAAAATATACCTTATTTTATGTATAATAAATGTGCTATAGTATTATGATTAAAGGAATAAACTGTACTGTACAATAAAGTCATTTTATTTACCTTTGTGATGGTCGTTAATGGCTTGATGGAATGGAGTGTACGGTTTCCTCAGCATTAAACACTTGATGAGGAACATAGGCTTCTTTCACCATCTTGACGAATGGTCCGTTGTAGGTGCTTTCTCTGCGATAATTGTATCTAGTTCATCAATTGTGATCTGTTTCGCTGGGTTAATAGCTTTTTGCATCAAGTGTAAAGATGACTTGTGCAGGTTATTTGTGGAGCCTGATTGACGGGATATTTAACCTTCCAGTCTACACTCTGCTTTGGAATTATCAAAGTTGAAATGGGTCCAAATTTCACTGTTTTATGTCCATTTTCTCACCATTTTACTTGTTTTTTCCCCTTTTTTGTTTCAAGCTCTGTCCTCTCCCTTTCGTGTGTGTGTGTTTTCTCTCTCTCTATGTCTGCCTCTCTCATTAATGTTTAACCCCCCCCCCCCCCCACACTGCTGGGTTCTTGACCAATCATGTGGCTTTAACCGAAGACGCCATTTTGTTTTTGGGAGAACGGCCTCACTCTCTCTGTCTGTAACCCCATCCCCCATTGCTGCGTTCTTGACCAATCACGTGGCTTTAACCGACGACTGGGGGCGGGGAATAGAGGACAAAGAAAAGTCCGCTGCCATTTCCTTGTTTGGAGAACGGGCTCATTCACGAACGACACATCACTCATTGTGGCAGCTCCGTGTGTATCCCGAAAAATAGTTTGTATGCCAAGGTAAAATTTTCATAAATGTAACGTTCGTAAACCGAAAAGTTCGTAAGCCAAGGGGGTCGTAAACCGAGGTCCCACTGTACTGACAGCTTTGACTCTGCGGGAAAAACAAACACCCTCTGACCCGCTACCCATCTAAAATTGGTCAGATGTTAGGTAAATGGGCAATGACTACTTGCAGTAAACCCCAAGTTAGAATTCCGACAAAAAGAGAGTAAAGAAGGGGAGTCACCACTTGGTTATTTGGGTTAAAACCTGGAACACCCTTCCCTCCTCCTGAAAAAAAAAACAGTATTCTACCCTCTCCTTTCTTGCCCAATCCCTCGATGGCTAGGATGATTTTGAACTGGAATGTGTGTACCAGTTGTAGCCTAAAGAAACCCATACAGCACAGGTGTCAAAGTCAAGGCCCGCGGGCCAAATCCGGCCCGCCACATCATTTTTTTCAGCCCGCGAAAGCAAATCAAACTTGTTAAATTCCATGATGATTGCTAAAATCTGAGCCAAACGTTCATATTTTTGGATGTCAACCACAATAAAAGTTATTATTCTTGACCTTAGATTTGAAAACGAGTTATTCATTAATTTGCTGTGTGCTCCATATGTAATATTTGAAGAGATTTAAACATTCTAATGGGTTCCCAAAATTCATAACGGCCCTTGAGAGGAAATCATAACTACAATGTGGCCCGCGGCAAAAAATGCCTTTGACACCCTTGCCATACAGGAACTCACATCAGTGGGTCTGAATTATGCGCTGCACAGGATATTGTCTCCTGTAATCCATTATCGGATAAATTGTGAACAGAAGAGGTGAAACGCTGAACCTGCAGTCAGTAGCTTCAAGCAGTTTTCAAAAAATAATCTGACTCTGGTGACTTGGTTGTGCGCGGAACAAAGCGCTAATATTCGACGCAGTTATGACATTCAAAAAAGTGAGTCGGCCTGTGGGTTGGTGATGGTGCACGTAGGCATATTTTGAAGATGAGGCGGTGTCTTAAGGTTGAGGATTTAGTGATTGAAATCAGCTGAATGGCATAATATGTTTTAACGGCCCATAGCCGTTTGCCTGACGAAGCAGTTTAGAGGGATGTCCCGCCAAACTGGCATGAAACTGGTGAAAGCAAACTAATGTTGACCAGCACGGCTGGAGCACTGAAAGTCAAATCACCTTTGGCTTAGGTTTCTCCCTTTTGAGCAGTTTTGTTCACACTAAGCCGGTATGGCTTGGATGTACTTGCAAAGAGATGTCTCCTCGCATCACAGCGTCACCAAGCGTGTTTGCTCTTGCGCTAGACTTAAATGTTCCCATGTGTTTGATGCGAGCAAGCAGCTGTCTGATTCCCCTCCCAGATGTAATAACATTGCATTGAAGTCTGACAGGCAATCAATGAGAAGGCGTATGGTTGCGCGTGGCTTAAGGCCCATGCAGTGGGATGTTAGAGCTCCTGAGCACGATTGATTTATGACTATTGTAACTGAGCCCTACCCCCACCCCTCAACACAAACACAACCATACCATTTCTGTATACACACTCAAAATTACAACTGCATGCAGAAGCAGTGGTCTCACTCTACCACGCATGGATTGAATTAATTTCATTATGCCCCTTACAAGATGAACACACATACTTCCAGTGCTGCATTTGAGACTTGTGGGATTTCTCTCAATTAGGAACTTAGAAGGTGCAGCCTCAAAGCCTCCCCGGTTAAATATAAGCAAGAAACATGGTTGACTCTGCTTTGTTTTTTCAAAAGACAATTTCAGCATAAACCTACTATTTTTTAGCAGTCTCTAACATAATGGTCAATCAACAGACTGATTTCAATGCAAAGAACATTTTTCAAATGGTCTGATTGAGTACACAATTAGGAATCCTGGTTATTTGCAGGGAATAGGGACCGATCCATGCGCACCAAATCCAGCAGACATTTAAACAGCTTCTTCCCCCAAGCCATTAACTCTTTGAACAGTCGCCCAAATGGAACTGTATAGTGCCATAACTTTGCTGCTGTGAAATGTAAATTTCTCCACTGCGAGACTAATAAAGGCAAATCCAATCCAATCCAATCCTTGGTAATAAAGATGATTCTGATTCTGCTTCTCTATTGCAAAAAGGAAAATACGTGTAATGCAAATATGCCCAAACTTTCTTTTTTTTTTCAAGATGGTGCCCAAGTAGGCAGCCGCTTTTGCTTTTTTTTGTTGTTTTTGTGTTTTCTTTTGTAACTTTGTGTTGTTCTGTGTCGTGTGGAACGGATACAGATTGTTTTTTAGCATTTTTGGCCACAACATTCATCAAGGAGGTGCTGAGCGGTTGCGCCTTTTCTGCAGCATGAATATGCCAGTACTATTTTTGAATGGTAGGAATGTCGGTGCCATTTGACTGTCATCGCTGGACAGTTCTGGGGCAATTGTGCTTTTTTTGCGCCTGTCATGGGCAGCATCTTCACAGCCCCGCTTTTTTCAGCGGAAAGGTCGGTGCTGTTGTACACTCTGCGGCTGGAAGGATGCATGGCTTGAGGAGCCTGCGTTAAGAACAAAGGAGCGTCATCGCAGAGCGTCGATGCATATATGGAAGTGTCGCGGCTTGGAATTGAAGCGGATTTATGTGGTACAGGAGATGTGAGACCATCTCTATTCGTCAATGGATGCTATAGCTTCGTGTTTGCTTTCAACATATAGCCTATACTAGACGTGCACATTCCACCATGAATTCCCTGATCCACTGCTGAAAAGGATGATTTGATCCTCTCCTCTTTCATCTAGAACTGCTTCGTGTCACAAAGAGGGTATAGCAAGTGCCTAAGAGTGAATGACTCTCTGTGTCTTTGTGTTGTCATATTTGTTATTTTGTTTAGTTTCTTTCCTTTCCTCTTCCTTTCATGAATTTGGTGCTGTGTTACTTCCAGGTAGAGTGAACGCTGGGGTGAATGGCTGTCGCTGCTCACCCGCACAAAAAAAATCCAGTGACTATAATGTGTCCTTGAGAGTTTTGAAAGGCGCTTAGAAATTAAATGTATTATTGTTGTTATTATTATATAATGCTTGATGAGACACTTCAGCATGAAGGCAAAGTTACATTTAATAAAACTCATCAATCACTTCACCATCGATCCATGCCACCAATATGTTAATTAATGCCAACAAAGCTCTACTTATTGTGTCCAAAGAAAATGCCTTATCTCACTTCCACATGGTTTTTTGGAAACAAGATGCCAAGAGATGTGAGCAAAGCATGACTTTTTTTCAAAATGAAGCTCCCAAATCAATTTCAACATAGTTCCCTGTCACTATGTGTCCTTGACAGTGTTGAAAGGCGCTTATAAATGAAATGTATTATTATTATGACTATCATGTTCCAACATGAATGCAAAGCAGTACTTTCACTATACAACAAGTTTTTCAGTGAACAAGCGTTCCCCCAAATTAAATCAGTCTGAATCAACTTCTACTGTGAGTGATGTTCCTTTGCAATATTTCGAGTCCTGTGACTTTCTCAGAGGGATTTGATAACAATCGATCAATCTCACACTGAATCTTTGGAGTCGACATTTGC